>NC_133618.1:14209542-14227042 GCF_048593235.1 Sminthopsis crassicaudata | reverse complement strand
GGGGACATCTTTATTGGATTATGTCAAGCACCTCCTGGAGTGAGTGTTAGGCAGACTGTGGTAGAGGTAAAAGAAGGCTGGATTTGGAGTCAGGAGACTTGTTTTGCCCTTTTCTATCTCCTTGATCTCATGTAAGCAAATTTAATGGTTCGGGACCTTGGTTTCCTCCAAGATAAAATGACATATTTCAATTTGATAACTTTGAGAGTCCCTATATTTCTAAATCTATTGTCTTAAAACAATTCTTAGTTACACACAAGTTGGATTGAATAGCCGTTAAGTTTCTTTCACATTTAGAAATCATGTTATTTCCTAAAATCCAATGGATATCTCCAGTGTTTCTCACACATGGCCTTTACTTGGAATATTATGTTTTCAGAACAACAGAAATCTTTTGAGACTTCAGAAACCAGAACCATGTCCAAAATCGAGAAAACCTGGATAACGTGGAAATATATATTTACCTAATAGTGTTTGGAGTTAGTCATTCAACCATTTCAGAAGGACTTATAGTCCTTGAGGTTGCAAAATGTCAACAATGAGAATTCCACCACAGATTTATCTAGTGATGTCACAAGTAATTTCAGAAGAATTGGTATCCTTATAGATGTATAGTCATATGGTACAGTGTTTTTGGGATATTTGATCTCACTATGTTTTGAATATAGGTGACAAGGAAGCACCTACCCATATAAAGTTGAGATAATTTCTCAACTCTTTATGTATCTGACATATCTCTCAGTATGCTACTAAACATCTTCTTGAAAAGTCTAACTGTAATACAAGGGATAATATTATAAAAAAAAATTACTCATGCATATATACTGTGGAAAAAAAATTCTAAATAAATAAATTAAAAAAAAAAAAAAAAGAAAAGAAAAGGCCAACTGTCTCAGACTAGAAATAAGATTTTATCACTGGCTGGTGAATCCCATTGAAACTTCAGAGAGTACCCTGACAAATACCATTTGCTTTCCAAAGACATGGCCACATAAACACTGCTTCTCCATCTTGGGAATGTCCCTGTCCAGCTATGTTTCCTTTCTTGAGACTTTTGTGAAATCATATTGTTCTGGACCAGTGATATTTCCCAGCAGGAATGTAACAACAGCTGCTCTGTCTGGATTATACCCTGTCAGATTCTCCACATCTGCCAGGAACCATTAGACATGAAGAGAGAATAAGAAAAGAGAAATCTCAGAAATATGCTGCTCTCCTAACTCTGGGTCTTGGAATCATCATTAGTTTTACTGCTGACTATTGGATTGGGATATAGGAAAGAGCTACGTTTTCAATCACCTTTGACCTTAGTTGGGTGACAATGAGAAGTAATTCCTCTCCAATTTCCTCACCCTAACACTCTCTTTTCCAAACTATTTGACTTTTTTGGTTACATTCTCTGTGTAGAATGGCTTCCCACTTTACTTCCATATTTTTAGTTACCAGGATCCCTTCCAGGCACATCTCACATTTATTGTCTTGCAAGAAGTATTTCCTGATTCCTACCATTGTATTTCAACAATAAAACATATGAAAAAACAATACCTACAGCCACAAAGTTTTTAGCTCTGTAGCTACTATATATATATATATATATATATATATATATATTTTATAAAATCTTATATTTACTATGTATTATACCCTCTATGTGTGCTATATTTTAAATATTATATTTTATAATATATAATTTAATTTACACATGTATATAGATATATAGATATTTACTTTTGCATGTCATCTGCTTTCTTGATGTCAATATTAATCTTTTATGGGATAAGAACTAATATCATTTTTGTCTTCATATCACAAGTTCTAATCATTCAATAAATAATGTTTGTTTTAGTTGATTGATTGTATCCATATTATTTATGTCTGTGAGAACATAAGTCCCTTGGGAACAAATCTTTCTTTCTTTTTTTTTTTTTTTTCTATCTATTGTAATTAGCATAGAATTTGGCCTATAAGCAAACTTTGATGTGTCAATCAATCTGCTACTTTTTGAATCATTTCATCATCCCTTTTAATATTTAGGCTAAAGTGTTTCCTTTCTTAACTTGACCCTCCTTTCAAATGAAAGATCTTTGAAAGCAGCGACCATGTTCACTTTTGTGCACTTCAACACCTTAGCACAGGGCTTGACTCATCTAGAAACTTAACAAATGTTTTCATTTATCTCTTATGCATATTCATTTCAACTGACTCTGTAAAATGGGAATGTATTTAACTGGATTGCCCTACACAGCTCATGTCAGACTTGTATAAGTCAATATAAGCTGACTTTACCAAATCAAAAATGCTGCTAAAATGTAAGTTATTTATTTTAATGTTTATTTTTAATCAGGATGAAAAAAGGGAGCCATAAAATTGATGGGGGAATGGACATTCATTGTCCTTGTAAGTGTTCTGTGCTTTTTGATGAATGAGACTTCCCCAATTCTAGTTTTAAAACTGGAACTTATGTGATGCTTTGTGCCACATGCTACAGCCCAGATATAGATCATTTTTAGAGTTCTATGGATCTAGCCTTCTTAGAGAGGTATATATTTGTGGTATAGTCTCTGCTGGTCCAAGGCTGAACTCTCTCTACTGTACTTCCATCAAGAAGTCAGACATCATCCAGATTCTCCCAAATGGAACTCTTACAAAACAATTCTCTACTAACTCTTTAGTGAAAGCATACACAGGAGGTGCCAGCAGTCAATTAGAATAATAAATAAGCATCCAACTCCCCAGCATTTAGCAAGCTGCTGTATTTTGCTGAAATAAGCACTTAATGAGATTATGATATTTTACCTTGATTTAAGATGACAACTCTTTTCATTCCCTATATAGTTATCAAGGTTGAATTCCCTTCCCTCCTCCCACAATGCCTGGCTTTCTCAGAATGGCAAATAGGTAATTAGAAGATTGATTCCAGCATCCTGCCATGTATCTCATTGGAGACATTGGAAACAGTCATTTGAAACAATTAGCCCATCTATCCATCCCTCAGTAAAGAAGATCAAGTAGGGTTCCCTGGGTCTGTTTGGAGGAATTATCACTGAGAGTGCCAAATAGAGAAAATAAAGTGCAGTGTAGCACATAATGGGACATGACGCCGAGCCAATGCAAGCATACTGGGCTGGCCATGGTCAGGCAAGACAGAGTGTAAGGCCGGAGGCACTCCCAAAATGGCACCAAATTCCACTGGTCCAAACCTGCCTAGACAATGCTTAGTAAGTGCCTTAAAAATTGCTTATTGACTGGCTGACAGGTGGAACCTGATAACCATCCATTAGGTCCCTAAATCAAAAGTCAAGATCCAGAAGAGGCAGAGTAAATTTGGTCTAATCCCTCATAATTACATATAAAGAATGAGAAGCCAGAGGAGGCTAGTCATTAGTCAATGATCACACCAAGAATAACTAAGTTCTCACTAAAGCAAGAGTACAAAAGGAAAGGCTAAATGGAAATTCAATTTATTGGTTCCAGAATTCTATTAGCCAATGTGATAGGACCCACCACAATTTGCAACACCCTTCTTCATTAGCTTTCCCATTTTCCTATGTCCTAACTGTCCAGAAGTCCATACTTCTATACTAGCTTGATTAGTCACATCACTGTGTGACTGTTATGAGAGTCAACAGTTCTACTACTTCCAGTGGAATGGAGAACTACTAGGTTTTAACATCTTTCTTGTCATTTAAATTTTACTTTATTATAAGTCTTGTCTCTAAGACTTGCCATTGTTATTTCATCCAATGGGATAATCTAAGAGCCCTTTGGCCTTGATAGAAACGTTTAAAACTCCCTCAAGACTTAAGGACTTTTACATATGGTCGATTGGCAAGATTTATTTTGTTTATTTTCCCCTGCTTATGAGTTCTTTTAGATCAGGTTGTAGCTTGCTTTTTCTATTTGTAATCCTGTTACTTTTCAGGTGCTTAGCATGTTATATGTTATCTATTCACACATTAATTTACTAATTTTCATACTCCATATCCATATGCAAGAAAATTATCCTACTTTCAACCACTTAATATTGACTTTCACTCCATCACTATATGGATCTGTCCTAATTCTTTTAAAGACTCAATGAGATACTAAAATGGACTAATTCATTTTTACTAAGAATAAAAATACATCCTCATGTGTAACAGGTATTGGGAATACAAGGGTAAAAATCAGTAAAAAATATAATGGTGATAATATATGTGGAAAAATTTAAGTTAAAAATAACTAAGAGGGAGGGAGGAATTCTACAACATCTTTCCTGTCCATCCAATAATAAATGGCATACTCACCCCTTCCAACTTGGAAATTCCATGTTTGATATTTTTTAGCTTAAAGATAGTCAATTTAGGAGAAAAAAGATATATTTGTTGTTTAAAATAATTGGTGAGTGAAAGAGTATATTTAGCCTTGAGCTTTAAAAATAATAGGAATATAGCAGTTGCCTTTAATATTTCAGGCTCCATTTCTTGGAAAGGGATCAGGATCATTTGGCCCCAGAGGACAAAATAATGGGCCTTGGCTAGAAGAAGCAAAGATCCTGTGGCAATAGACTTGATTCCATTGTTTAAAAACAAAAGTAAAATATAACAAGAAAAGCCAAGATCTTCCTAACAATTAGAAAGTTCCATAGTGGAATTGCTTTGGGTGGGAATGGGTTCCATCTTCACTGGAAAGGAAAGGATGAGTACACTGCATTGAAGTAGTGACCCTTTTTGTAATTGTTGTTATTTATTTGTTTATATGTTAGATTATCTGGCTGGTCACTGAGATCCCTTTGAACTCATAAATCATGACTTTTTGAGTTGGTTAATTTAATTGCATCAAAAATGTTGTTTTGGGGTGGGAACCAAGATGATGGAGAGTAGACACATCTCTATGTGATCTCCAAGCTTCTCTCAAGCCAATAGTTGATTAAGCCTCTGAACTGATTTGGGAGTAGCAGAACTGACAAGTATTTGGAGTATAACATATTTCCAGAAGAAGATACTTTGAAAGAACTTCAGGAAAAGGTTTGTTTCAATCATGCAGGAGGAGAAGTATAAAGGGCAGAAACTCTGAGTAGGTGCACTGGAATCAGATAACCAAGCACTTGAGGCTAATTACCCATTGGACAATACTCTGTTAGCATATGCTCAGAAAATGGCCCTTCCCACTATTCTGTACTAACTTGATCTTTTGGTGTATACAGATAATTGTAGGAGGGATTAGGGGGTGGAGTAACATAAGCCAGAGTCACTTTTGCAGTGGACTAAGAGAAGGAAGGTTGTGGAGAGCTTGTGCCTATTTCCTTTCACTTCTCCCCCTAAAGACCAAGAATAAAGAATAAAGACTTTTGCTTATCCTGACTCCTGCTGATTCTAAGGCATCCAGGGTGCTAACCTGAACTTCCCAGAGAGGCTGCTTATTTTAGACCACAGGGAGCTTGGGGCAAGGAGCCAGTGCAGGGAGCCAAGGAGTTGCTGTGTTGGTGTACCAGGGAATTTACTACAATGTGCTTAGGCTATTCTATCCTGATTACAAGCCAGTAGTTGAGCAGATTTGCTGTAAGACAGCAAAGCAAATACAAAAGGCAAGTTGTGAGCCCCTGAACCCCAGAATGTGGAATTTGGCCATCCTCTACCCAGCACTGGAAGTCAGAAACACTGTCCCAGGACAAACTAAAGTGGCTGTCACCCCTTTGGCTTCGGAGCAGATCTCAGCCCTTAAAAATGAGCAAAAAACCTCAAAAGAACTCTGACCATAGACAGTTTTATGGAAAGAGAGAAGAACAGACCACAAACTCTGAGGTTCCCAAAGGCAAATAAGCTCTAGAGGAAGTCCAAAAAGGGGATATGAATTGGTCCCCATTTTACAAGGCTCTCTTGGAAGAATTCCAAAAAAAGGATCTTAAAAGTGAATTGGAAGGAAAATGGAAAAAGGAAATGAAATCTTTGCAAGAGAATATGGAAAAAAAGAAAATAACTGAAGAAAACTCTTTAAAATAGGTACAATGAAATGGGAAAAGCAAATAATGCCCTACAAAATAGATTTGATGAAATGGAAAAGGCATATAAGTCTTACTAAATAGATTTAATAAAATGGAAAAAAGTATATAATTCCTTACAAAGTCGATATGAAAAGGAAACCTATTCATTGAAAAATAAAATTTATGAAATGAAAAAAATAAGGCAATGAGCAAAAGAATTGATTTAAAAATTCAATTATCCAAATAGAAAAAGAATAAAGGTAACTGAAGAAAATAATTCACTAAAAATTAAAATTGAACAAATGGAAACATATGATTAGTCAAAGAAAAAAATATTAAAAATAGAAGAAAATGTAAAATATCTCATTGGAAAAACAACTGACCTGGAAAATATCTAGAAGAGACAATCTAAAGATCATTGGACTTCCTGAAAATCATGGTGAAAAAAAGAGCCTAAAAATCATCTTTCAGGAAATCATCAAGGAAAGCTACCCTGATATCATAGAACCAGAAAGTAAAATAGCCATTGAAAGAATTCACCAATCCCCTAATGAAAGAGCTGCCAAAATGAAAACTCCAATGAATATCACAGTTAAATTTCAGAATTATTGGATTAAAGAAAAAAATGCTGTAAGCACCCAGAAAGAACGATGCAAATCAGCCTTACCTAGGACCAAGCAGCTTTCACCTTAAAGGATCAAAGGACTTGGAATCTGATATTCTGAAAGGCAAATTAAACTGGATTATAGCCAAGAATCAACTATCCAACTAAATTAAGCATTATTTTTTCAAGGAAGAAGATGGACGTTCAATGACACTGGTGAGTTTATTGTATTTCTGTTAAAAATACCAGAGCTGAATAAAATTTTTGATCTTCAAATACAGAACTCAAGACACATAAAAAGTTTTGAGAACTACATCTCTGTTATGGGCATACTTAGAGAGTGTGGGTATAATTTGATTTTATTGTGATAATGAAAAAAAAAAAACAAGAAGTGAAAAGGAGCATGTAATATAAATAGGGGAAAATGGCAGTAAAATGAGGGCAATTACATTCCAAGAAGAGGCAAAAAGAATTATTATAATTGAGGGGGAAAAGAGAAGGGAATGGATATTAGATGAATCTTACTCTCATCAGATTTGGCTCTGTGAGAGAATATCAGACAAATTTTGTTTCACAGAAAATCTTTTCTCACCTTATAGGGATGTGGGAGAGGAAAAGGAAAAGGAAAGGGGGAGGCTAATAGAAGGGTAAACATAAGTAGTAGGGAAATTATAAAAAGGGGAGGGACTATAAAGGGGGAAGGCTGTTTGAGGGAAGTGGTGGGCAGAAGCAAAATATTGGGGAGGAGTAAAAGGAAGAATGGAAAGAAAAAAGCAAAACTTGCGGTAAATAATACAGCAAGACATCCAGAATAAGTTATTTTAACTGTGAATGTGAATGGGATGAACTCTCCCATAAAATGGAAGTAGATAGCACACTATATTAAAAGCCAGGCTCCTATAACATGTTGTTTACAAGAAACACATTTAAAACAATGTGATACAAACAGATTAAAGGTAACAGGCTGGTGCAGCATCTATTATGCTTCAGGTGAATAAAAAAAGCAGAGGTAGTAACATTGTTTCATTTGTTTCTTTTATTTCCACATGGATTGTCAGAATTGTTTTTAACAGGGATTTGAAAGTTATAAAAATGTATGTGTTGGTGGAAATTTTTTGGAAGAAAGTTGGCAGTTTTATTTAAAATGTGGGCAGTTTTGCTGACAAAATAAGATCTAGACAGTTGGAAAAATACATAAATTGCTCATGGGTAGGTTGATCTAATATAATAAAAATGTCAATTCAACCTAAATTAATTTCCTCAGTGGCATATGAATCTAATTAAGAAAAAGAAAACTATCTTAAACAGGAAAAAGTAATAAAATTCATCTGTAAAAACAAAAGGATGTGAGGGATGTAGAAGACCCTTACCCAAAATGACTACTCAGAGATCACTCAGTAGAAGGCAGAAAAGTTGTTTATTGAAAACCTCCGAAGGATGAGCCTTCCCATCACAAGATAAGAAAGAGAAAGCTCATGTCAGGAGGGCTAAAGAAGTAGTAAAGATAAATAGCTTTTATACAAGAAATTACATCACAAGTAAAAGAGCATTGAGAAGGGGAGGGGGAGGCATCTAATTGATTGTTGTTATTTTGAGAGATTGCAATGAAAAGTTTCTGTTACAAAGGGTTACATCCTAAATTGGGGACCATTGAGAAATATGTGCCTTCTCCCCTGATTGAATGTTAAACATTGGTGCCAAAGGCAGATTAGAATGGGATGCTTTGTTTCCCTGATTCTGAGAGGAATCATCAGTCAGACCTTCAAACATCAGATTACTGAGCTGATGGCATTTAATAATCTAAATATTGATAACATTGAACAAGGATAAAGCTCATCATTTCTGGTTAAGTAAATATATCTAAAGTTTAAGTAAATATTGGCTTGCACACACTGTATTTATGCAGGTCACAGAGACATAGAAATAATAAAAAATATGGAAAAATAATTTAAACATTCCTCTAAGTTCTTCATTTTATCTCTCCATTCCACACAATAATATCAAAGGACTTCATAAAACATGAATAAAAGTAGGATTTTTTAATGAAAAAGGTCTCATTTCTTAAATGAGATTTGAAAGAACTGAGTCAAATTTATTTTTTTTTATTATATATATATATATATATATTTTTTATAATATTATCCCTTGTATTCATTTTTCCAAATTACTCCCCCTCCCTCTATTCCCTCCCCCCGACGACAGGCAATACCATACATTTTACATGTGTTACAATATAGTCTAGGTACAATACATGTGTGCGAATATCATTTTCTTGTTGCACAATAAACATTAGAATCCGAAGGTACATGCAACCTGGGCAGACAGATATTAGTGCTAACAATTTTCATTCCCCTCCCAGTGTTTCTTCTCTGGGTGCAGCTACCCCTGTCCATCATTGATCAACTGGAAGTGAGTTGGATCTTCTTTATGTTGAAGATTTCCACTTCCATCAGAATACATCCTCATACAGTATTGTTGAAGTGTACAGTGATCTTCTGGTTCTGCTCATTTCACTCAGCATCATTTGATTTAAGTCTCTCCAGGCCTCTCTATATTCCTCCTGCTGGTCATTTCTTACCGAGCAATAATATTCCATAACCTTCATATACCACAATTTACCCAACCATTCTCCAACTGATGGACATCCATTCATCTTCCAGTTTCTAGCTACAACAAAAAGAGCTGCCACAAACATTTTGGCACATATATGTCTCTTTCCGCTCTTTAGTATTTCTTTGGGATATAATCCCAGTAGTAGCACTGCTGGGTCAAAGGGTATGCACAGTTTGATAACTTTTTGGGCATAATTCCAGATTGCTCTCCAGAATGGCTGGATTCTTTCACAACTCCACCAGCAATGTATTAGTGTCCCAATTTCCCCACATCCCCTCCAACATTTGTCATTATTTGTTCCTGTCATCTTAGCCAATCTGACAGGTGTGTAGTGGTATCTCAGAGTGGTCTTAATTTGCATTTCTCTGATCAGTAGTGATTTGGAACACTCTTTCATGTGAGTGGATATAGTTTCAATTTCTTCCTCTGAGAATTGTCTGTTCATATCCTTTGACCATTTATCAATTGGAGAATGGTTCGGTTTCTTATAAATTATGGTCAGTTCTCTATATATTTTGGAAATGAGACCTTTGTCAGAACCTTTGTTTTTAAAAATATTTTCCCAATTTGTTACTTCCCTTCTAATCTTGTTTGCATTAGTATTATTTGTGCAGAAACTTTTTAGTTTGATGTAATCAAAATCTTCTATTTTGTGATCAATAATGATCTCTAGTTCTCCTCTGGTCATAAATTCCTTCCTCCTCCACAAGTCTGAGAGGTAGATTATCCTCTGTTCCTCTAATCTATTTATTATCTCCCTCTTTATGCCTAAATCATGGACCCATTTTGATCTTATCTTGGTATATGGAGTTAAGTGTGGATCCATATCTAATTTCTGCCATACTAATTTCCAGTTTTCCCAACAGTTTTTTCCAAATAATGAATTTTTATCCCTAATGTTGGAATCTTTGGGTTTGTCAAAGATTAGATTGCTATAGATGTACCCTTTTTTGTCCTTTGTATCTAATCTATTCCACTGATCTACCGGTCTATTTCGTAGCCAATACCAAATGGTTTTGGTGACTGCTGCTATATAATATAGCTTTAGATCAGGTACACTTAGACCACCTTCCTCTGAGTTTTTTTTCATTAGTTCCCTTGCAATTCTTGACCTTTTATTCTTCCATATGAATTTTGTTGTTATTTTTTCTAGGTCATTAAAATAGTTTCTTGGGAGTCTGATTGGTATAGCACTAAATAAATAGATTAGTTTGGGGAGTATTGTCATCTTTATTATATTCGCTCGGCCTATCCAAGAGCACTGAATGTCTTTCCAATTATTTAAATCTGATTTTATTTTTGTGGCAAGTGTTTTATAATTTTTCTCATATAATTCCTGACTTTTCTTTGGTAGATGGATTCCCAAATATTTTATACTCTCAACATTTGTTTGGAATGGAATTTCTCTTTGTATCTCTTGCTGTTGCATTTTGTTAGTGATATATAAAAATGCCGAGGATTTATGTGGATTTATTTTGTATCCTGCCACTTTGCTGAAATTTTGAATTATTTCTAGTAGCTTTGTAGCAGAGTCTTTGGGGTTCTCTAAGTATACCATCATGTCATCTGCAAAAAGTGATAGTTTGATTTCCTCATTTCCTACTCTAATTCCTTGAATCTCTTTCTCGGCTCTTATTGCCGAGGCTAGCGTTTCTAGTACTATATTGAATAGTAATGGTGATAGTGGGCAACCTTGTTTCACTCCTGATCTTACTGGGAAAGGTTGCAGTTTATTTCTATTGCATATTATGCTTACTGACGGTCTTAAATATATACTCCTGATTATTCTAAGGAATAATCCATTTATTCCTATACTCTCAAGAGTTTTTAGTAGGAATGGATGTTGGATTTTGTCAAATGCTTTTTCTGCATCTATTGAGATGATCATATGGTTCTTATTAATTTGATTATTAATATGGTCAATTATATTAATAGTTTTCCTAATATTAAACCAGCCCTGCATTCCTGGAATAAATCCTACTTGATCATAGTGTATTATCTTGGAGATGATTTTCTGAAGTCTTTTTGCTAATATCTTATTTAAGATTTTAGCATCAATATTCATTAAGGAGATTGGTCTATAATTTTCTTTCTCAGTTTTCGATCTACCAGGTTTAGGTATCAGTACCATGTCTGTGTCATAAAAGGAGTTTGGTAGGACTCCTTCATCCCCTATTTTTTCAAATAATTTATATAACATTGGGGCTAATTGTTCTTTAAATGTTTGGTAGAATTCACATGTGAATCCATCTGGCCCTGGGGATTTTTTCCTGGGGAGTTGATTAATAGCTTGTTCTATTTCTTTTTCTGAAATGGGACTATTTAAGCAATTTATCTCCTCCTCTGTTAATCTAGGGAGCCTATATTTTTGGAGAAAGTCATCCATTTCACTTAAGTTATCAAATTTATTGGCATAAAGTTGGGCAAAGTAACTCCTTATTATTTCTCTAATTTCCTCTTCATTGGTGGAAAGATCCCCCTTTTCATTTGTAAGACTATCAATTTGATTTTCCTCTTTCTTTTTTTTGATCAAATTTACCAAAGGTTTATCTATTTTATTGGCTTTTTCATAAAACCAACTCTTGGTTTTATTTATTAATTCAATAGTTTTTTTACTTTCAATTTTATTGATTTCTCCTTTTAATTTTTGTATTTCGAGTTTAATTTTTGGTTGGGGGTTTATAATTTGGTCTTTTTCTAGCCTTTTAAGTTGTAAGCCCAATTCGTTAATCTTCTCTTTCTCAATTTTCTTCAAATAAGCCTCTAAAGATATAAAATTTCCCCTTATTACTGCTTTAGCTGCATCCCAAAGATTTTGATATGATGTCTCATCATTATCATTATCTTGGGTGAAATTGTTAATTGTTTCTATAATTTGCTCTTTCACCCAGTCATTCTTTAAGATGAGATTATTCAGTTTCCAATTACTTTTTGGTCTATTTACCCCTAACTTTTTACTGAATGTAGCTTTTATTGCATTGTGATCTGAGAAGAAGGCATTTATTATTTCTGCCTTCCTACATTTAATTTTGAGATCTTTATGTCCTAATATATGGTCAATTTTTGTATAGGATCCATGAACTGCTGAGAAGAAAGTGTATTCCTTCCTATTGCCATTCAGTTTTCTCCAAAGGTCTATCATACCTAGTTTTTCTAATGTTCTATTTACTTTTTTAATTTCTTTCTTGTTTGTTTTGTGGTTTGATTTGTCTAAATCTGAGAGTGCAAGGTTGAGATCTCCCACTATTATAGTTTTACTGTCTATTTCTTCTTGCAGTTCTCTTAACTTTTCCTTTAGAAAGTTAGATGCTATACCACTTGGTGCATATATGTTTAGTATTGATATGGCTTCATTATTTATGCTACCTTTCAGCAGGATATAGTTTCCTTCCTTATCTTTTTTAACGAGATCTACTTCTGCTTTTGCTTGATCTGAGATAAGGATAGCTACCCCTGCTTTTTTGGCTTTACCTGAAGCATAATAGGCTCTGTTCCAACCTTTTACCTTTACTCTGTATGTATCTCCCTGCTTTAAGTATGTTTCCTGTAGACAACATATTGTAGGGTTCTGCTTTTTGATCCAATCTGCTATCCGTCTCCGTTTGATGGGATCATTCATCCCATTTACATTTACAGTTAAAATTACTAATTCTGTGTTTCCTGCCATCGTATTATCCCCAGATTATACTTTTTTCCCTTGACCCCCCTGATCCCCCTCCCCGATATTTAATTTACAGACCCCCCTTGTGACGCGACTGAGTCAAATTTATGATTATAACTTGTTTGGCAAAGGATTTAAATAGAAACTTTTCAGAAAAAGAAATAAATGCTGTCTTTATTCATATAGAAATCTAAATCACTATTGCTTAGAAAAATAAACATTAGAATCATCTCACACCTCTCAGGTTGACTAATATGGTAAAAATAAAATGAAAAATGTGGTGGTGGAATGTAGTGGAAGACTGGTGCATTTTTTGATAGAATTGTGAACTGATCCAACATTCTGGAAAACATTCTGGAATTATGCTTTACGATATATAAAATTATGTATACACTTATCCAACAATATCTACACTAAGACTATGCTACAGAGTAATTAAAAAAAAAAAAAAAAGAAATAAAGAAAATGGACCTATTGCACAAACACATCTGTAATGACAAAGAATTTGTTGGGGAATGGTTGAAAAAGTTATGGTTTCTCATTATAACTGAATACTATTGTGATATATGAAATGGTAAGGAGAATGATTTTAGAAAAGTCTGGAAAGAACTACATGAACTTATCATTAATTAATTTATTTATTTATTTTCCTGAGGCTGGGGTTAAGTGACTTGCCCAGGGTCACACAGCTAGGAAGTGTTAAGTGTCTGAGACCAGATTTGAACTCAGGTCCTCCTGAATTCAGGGCTGGTGCTCTATCCACTGTGCCACCTAGCTGCCCCCAGAACTAAATGAACTTAGACAAAGTGAAATGAGCAGAAGCAAAAGAATAATATGCACAGTAACAGTAATATTACAAGATAATCAAATGTGAATACCTTTGCTATTCTGAGTGATACAAAAATTTTAGACATTTTCAAAGGACACTTAATAAAGCATGTTATCCATCTCCAGAGAAAGTACTGATGAAGTATTCAAGAAGATCAAAATATGATATTTTTATTTTTACTTTTTTCCTACAGATTTTTTTTTGTTTTTGTTTTCCTACAATATGATTGAGATGGGAAAATGTTTTACATGATTTAACATGTATAATGTACTATCTTAGGGAAGGAGGACAGCAAGGAAGAATGGAGACAATTTAGAATTCAAAATTAAAAAAATATGAATGTTAAAATAATTTTACATATAATTGCGGGAAAAAAGTATCATTAAAACATGGGTAATTTTGGTCATTCTTTCATCATTAAGGAATCAACAACTGGCAAAAAAAAAATCTTATAAACAAATAAACCTTGTCTTGACAGAAAAAAAAAAAAAAGTTTTATTTCTCTTGACTTCTCTTTTTGCAGAACCTAAAAGACTTGCAGCAATTCACTCCAAGCCCTAACCTGAAAATGCCTTCAGCAAGGATGGAGAGCCTTGGAGATTGCTTTACCAAAGTCCAAAACAAGAACAGATTGACATCAGAGAATGTTTAAGGGAACAAGAGGTAAATAGCTTTGGATGCTGAAGAACAAAACAATTAACATCCAGCTATTTTTATTTCCCTCACTTTCTGATGAAATAGGTTTTTAAGTGCTGACATTTCCATTTCCTAATAATTTATTCATGGTTTCACATTCCCTTTAATTCCATAAATACTAATAATAAGCATCAAAGAATATCCTGTTCTTTTAGGCTTTTTCTATGGACTCTTTCTAAACTATTCTTCTTGCCTATACCTAAACAAACCCAACCAAATTTTGAAATAATCATGAAAAATGGAGATTTTTAAACATCAAGCTAACATAGCAAATGTTCTTGCAGGTTCTACCTACCTTAAAGCCCAATACCTACCATATATTATATATAGCAACCAAGTATTTACTAAGATAAATTCAGAATGACTCATTTGTTTTTTATTTTTTTAAGTAACTTTTAAAAAATCATTTTCTCTTTTTCTAGTTACAATTGGGCATTAATTTCTTTATGAATTATGTTGAGAGAAAAAAATCAGAACAAATGGGAAAAAACAGATGACAAAAAAAAAAAAAAAGAATAAAAAAAGTTGAACATGGCACATGTTTTACATTCATTCTCCATGGTTCTCTTTCTGGATGCAGATGACTTTTTCTATTTATGCCTTAAATCACTGAAATGTTGAGAAGAACAAAGTCTTTTAGAATTGATTGTTGCACAATCTTGCTAATTCTGTGTATCCTGGTTCCAGGTTCCATTTTTTTTGCTCAGAATCAGTTCAGAATAATTTATTATGTTTCACCTTGATAATAGGTAATATTTTTTGGCACCCACAGAATTTCTTTAAGATAATATTCTTAACAAAATTGCCATAAAATATATATCAGCATAAATAATCATCATTTTTATATGTTACCAACAAAGAGCAACAGCAAGAGATTAAAAAGAGAAATCCCATTTAAAATAATAGTAGGTAATATAAAATATTTGGAAGTCTACCTGCCAAAACAAAGTCAGGTAGTATATGAAAACAATTACAAAACACTTTCAACACAAATAATGTCAGAACTAATTAATTAACAAAATAAGAAGCGCTCATGGGTAGGTCGAGCTAATATAATAAAAGATAATGATACTACTAAATTAATCTCCTTATTTACTGCATACCAAACTACTTCCCAATAAATTGCATTACAGAGTTAGGAGGACAATTAACAAAGTTCATCTGGAAGAACAAAAGGTCAAGCATTTCAAGAAAATTAATCAAAAAATGCAAATGAAGCTGGTCTAACTCCAACAGACATAAAACTATATTATAAGGTGGCAGTCAGCAAAACCATTTAATTCTGGCTAAGAAATAGAAGATTCAATGACTTGAACAGATTAAGTTCACAAGACACAATAGTCAATGACTACAGTAATTTACTATTTGATAGACCCAAAGACCTTCTGGGATAAGAATTCACTATTTCACAAAAATTGCTAGTCAAATTAAAAATTAGTATGACAGAAACTTGGCATTGACCCACACATAATACCCTATACCAAAATAAGGTTGAAATGAGTTTCCAATTTAGACAGGAAAAGTGATCCTACAAGCATATTAAAAGAATAAAAGTTAGTCTACGTCTCAGGTCTGTGATGAAGGAAGGAATCTGTGGCCAAAGAACTAGAATATATTATGGAATGCAAAATGGACAATTTTGATTGTGTTAAATTGAAAAGGTTTCTTTTTTTTTTTTTTTTTTTTTTTTTTGTAAAAACAAAAGCAATGCAGAGAAAATTAAAAGGGGAGTAGAAAACTGGGGGAAAATTTTACAGCAAAGAGATCTGATGAAGGTCTCACAAAGACAGGAATTATATTAACACAATTACAGAACACTTTCCTCACAAATAAAATCAGATCTAATCAAGTGCTCTTGGGTAGACTGAGCTAATATAATAAAAATGACAATACTACCTACATTAATCTATTTATTCAGTATCATATTAATGAAAATCCCAAGAAATTATTTTACAGATCTAGAAAAAAATAATAACAAGGTTCATCTGTAAGAAAAAAAAAAGTTCAACAATTTCAAGGGAATTAATGAAAAAAAAAATGCCAATGAAGGTGGTCTAGCTGTATCGATTTAAAAATATATTATAAAGCAGAGATCATCAAAACCATTTGGTACTGGCTATGAAAAAGAGAGGAATAGGTTAGGCTCACAGGATAAAATAGTCAATAACTATCATAAGCTGGTGTTTGACAAACCCAAAGACACCACCTTTGAGGATAAGAACTCAGTATTTGAGAAAAATGCTGGGAAAATTAAACTAGGTATTGACCCACACCTAACACCATATACCAAGATAAGGTAGAAATGGGTTCAAGATTTAGATGTAAAGAGTAACATCATAAGCAAATTAGAAGAACAAAGGATATTTTACCTCTTAGATCTATGGAGAAGGAAGGGATTTGTGACCAAAGAAGAACTGAATTACGTGATTAAATAAAAATGGATAATTTTCAGATAAAGAAAATAAAGTCATTTATAGTTATATGAAAAGGTTCTCTAAATAACTATTGATCAGAAAATGCAGATTAAGACAACTCTGAGGCACTTTTACACAGCTCTCAGATTGGCTAAGATGACAAGAAAAGATAATGACGAATTTTGGAGGGGATATGGGAAATCTGGGACACTGGTTCAGTTGTGAATTGATTCAGCCATGCTGAAGGAGCAATTTGAAATTATGCCTAAAAGGCTAAATATCTGTGCATATCCTTTGATCCAGCAGTGTTTTCTACTGGGCTTATATCCCAAAGTGGCCATAAAGGAGGGAATGGGAGTCAGATGTGCTAAAATGTTGTGGCTGACCTTTTTTTACTGGCAAGACACTGTAAACTGAGTGGCTACCCATCAGTTGAAGAATGGCTGAATAAGTCATTGTATATGAATATTATGAAATATTATTGTTCTGTAGGAAATGATCAGCAGGATGATTTCAGAGATGCCTGAAGAGACTTGCATGAACTGTTATGGTAAGTGAAAAAAGCAGAACCAGGAGATGATTATACATGGCAACAAGATTATATGATGAGCAATTCTGATGGGTAGTGCTCTCTTCAACAATTAGATGATTTAGGCCAGCCCCAATGGTCTTGTGATGAAGAGAGCCATCTGATTTCAAAAGATGGGACTATGGGAATTGA
>NC_133618.1:14199542-14204542 GCF_048593235.1 Sminthopsis crassicaudata | reverse complement strand
CCTCAAGTCTAGTCCAGAAATAACTCCCTTTTTCCTCTTTATCCTAAGGCCAGAACTAGAGAATTGTCAAGTACCGACTTAGCACTTAGTAAGAACCTAATATCTCATTATCTCATTAGCACTTAGTAAGAACCTAACAGACCTGAGTTCAAATGTGGTTTTAGACTCTTATTAGCTGTATGACTCTGGGTAAATAATATGAGAAATGGAAAACCACTGCAATATCTTTGCCAAGTAAACATCATTGACATTTTGGCCCATTGGATCACAAAGAATCAGATGTGAGTGAATAACAATAGATGCCATGTAATGATCTTAACAAAAAACAACTATGCAACCTCCTAGAACAGTGACTGTCTAGATTTATCCTTGTTTTTCAATGAGAAGAAAAAACAAAACTTGAATCTCCAGTGTGATGTTCTCTTCTCTAAAATTGTAATTGTTCTCTGTGTGCAGGTTTCTTGGGGAGCTTCTGGAGGAAGCCTTGGCTTCAGTTCAATTCAATAATCCCAAATCCAGCCAGGAGTTAAAGTCCATTACTGTCTCTTTCCAAATCTTATCTCCTTCACTTGGGGCTCTGTCATGTGCTGTTGTCTCCAGAAGCTGCCGAATACTCTCTAGGAGGAGATCTACTGTGACAACTCAAATCTCTTGGACAAATTCTTCTTCCTGTAGAGAGCTGACTTCCCTTCCTGCAGAGAGCTGCCTCAAGTCTGGTCCAGAAACAACTCCCTTTTTCCTCCAGAGCTGCCCTCTTTATCCTCCCAGAGAATGGGCATGGGATAATGCAAGGGCTTCTGGGAAGAATTACTTCAACCAATGAACTTTCTCCTCCTAAGCATGCAAGCTCTTCCCCAGGAAAGGCGGAACTAGAGAATTGTCAAGTACTGACTTAACATTTAGTAAGAACCTAATATCTCATTATCTCATTAGCACTTAGTAAGAACCTAACAAGGCTCAGCTAGTTTTCTGGAGGTCTTCCTCTCTCCTTGGTTCTTGTCTGAATCTCTCCAGCCAGCACAACAGTGGAAATGGGAATGAATCTTGAATCTTTCTCCCAGAGCCTGGGCTTGTGGGTTTCTGCCTTGTGAATCTGGAAGTCAATCCTAGTTGTGAATCTCCTGAAGTCCAAGAGCAGGCTTTTCCTTTCCTCCTTATATACCTCTGTAAAGGTTTGAAATCTAATGCATGAACCAATCCTTTAAAGGTAGGAACTCCTTTAAAAGTGTGAACTAAGTATATTACCTTGTCTCAAGTTCTGGCCCATAATATCTCCTTGTAGGATCAGATCAACCGTGCTGAATTAGATCATTATTGTCTCTATTCATTCCAGTGACTTAGCACTTTGTAAGAATCCTAACACTCCAGCTATTCTACTTTGGGGAAGCTCTGTTATAAAATGCCACCTCCCTATTATTGTTTATTTTGTTTTCAATAAATCAAGTCCATATAAGATGTCCATCCATATTCATAATTTTGTTCTTTGGGGCAAAACAGTATAAATCATTCTTTCTTCTGAGTGATCCCTCTGAAAATTTTGAAAACAGAAAAAAAAATCTCCCTAAGCTCATGGTAAATGCACCCCTATTTTTAATACATCTTCATATGAGATTTTTTTTTTTTTTTTTTTTTTTTTTTTTACCATTATGATTGGCCCTTTGGATGTTTTTTTGTTTCCCCATATGTACTCCATAAGATAATGCAAATGTGGTCTCTCCAGGTCTGAGTATCAAGATGATCATCTTCCCAAATCACTGAGTCAAAATGAGGGCTTAATTATATTTGTATCAAGAAATGGTTGAACTTGACTTTTCATAACCCTTACCATAAATTCAATGATTCTCTGAGTATTGAAACAGTGGAAATTTCAGCAAGAGATATACTTCTTCTCAGATCAGCATCAGTAAAACACAATGCCATTTTAGCTTTTTCCCATAGGATGCCCTTGAAGACATTTTCCATTAGATAGAAGCTCATTGTATATAATCTGTTTATTATAGAAATGTGTAAATGTCAGAAACCATGTAGTTCAATCTCTTCAGTTTATGGTTAAAGCTCAGACAGAAAGAATCATTTCATTTGAAAACTAATTCCATTTGAAAACGGGAATATGTTAGGTTCATACTAAATGCTAAGTTGGTACTTAACAATTCTCTAGTTCCGGCCTTTCCTGGTAGTTTGACTTGTGAATTCCTAAGGAAGAACTTGCATGCTTGGGAGGAACAAGCTCATTGGTTGAAGTGGTTCTTCCCAGAAGCCCTTGCATTATCCCATACCCATTCTCTGGGAAGATAAAAGAGGACAGCACTCCAGAAATAGGAGGAGTCTCTGCTTTACATCAGGCTTGACGGGACTCTCTGCAGGAAGGGAAGTCACTTCTCTGGACAAGAGTTAACTGCAACTGACTGGAGATAACGGTTCTCTACAGGAAGAAGAACCTGCCGGAGAGATTTGAGTTGACACAGCAGATCTCCTCCCAGAGAGCGATCGGCAGCTTCTGGAGACAACAGCTCATTACAGGAATACTTCATGCACCGCCTCCTTACATACACACATGTGGAACTCTCATAAAGTCACCCCACGAACAAAAGATTCTGAGTTTAGACATCTACTTAAAACCATGTCTTATGATTTTGCATTGTTATGGCCATTTTTATTATTCGTAGAGAAATCACAATTAGTTCAAAATAAAAACATCTGAAAAAAGCATAAAAGTAACAATAATTAAATAAAATATGCAATACATTATTAAATATGAATATGTCATAATTAGGAAAGTTGGCTCCTGAGAATGCTGAAGAAGGAAGATATACCACTAGGAAACTGATATACACATGAGTTAACTCATTCTTCCAAGATCAAAATGTTACCCAAGTCTTCTGGTTAGACTTACTCCCAGTAAAACAAAGTTTCTCCTGTTCTTCAAACTGAGTGTTTCATATTGTTCCTGCTGGGTGTCTCCTCTCTACTGTTACAAATCATTGTATTATCTGTACAGCTCCCTAATCTTTTCCTTACTTTCCATCCTCATTTTCCTCTCCTTCTTCCTCCTCTTCTGCTTCCTTCTCTCTCTAGTTCTCCCTCTCCCCTTCTCTCTCCCTCCATATAAACATTTGAAAGGTAGCCCACTTTCTCCTTTGTCCTTCCCCATGAGGACAAATAGTACATTCATAATGACAATGTTGGTATCAATTTTTGATAATGAGATTTTATATTTTAAAAAGTGACCAATCAATGGTTTTGTAGAAATGTTTTGTTTTTTTTTATTTTTCCTTCAATCTGGCAAATGTTACTCTTGTGTTTATGAAGCTTATCATTATCATGTCAGTCATGTGGCAACCATCAGATTCATTGTACAGATTGTGCATTCAATTCAATGATGTAGTAGTTGTTCAATATGCTTGGTAGCATGCTGAGAGGCCTCTCTGTTCCTTCCCACCATTATGCCCACTCTCTATTAAAGTTCATCTGCACAGAACACTAGAAAAGAGAAAGCACAATTATATTCATGGAAAATTGAGTCTTAATAAGAGCACAGCATGTCAACAAGTGTCCGTCCATTAAATCTCTCATCATATATGAAAAAGCTTGAACATCTTACATTTCAAAGTCTTATTTTTAGATTTGCACTTTTTCACTGTGTTATTGGCCATGAGTCTGAGAACAGCAGGGTTAATATAACACTTGGTAGAGTTAGCCCATCTGTTCAGGTTTCCATCCAACCATGTCATTTTATGAGTGCTCTCTAGGAGATTTTTGGTTATCCAATTTGTAGTATTCTCTAATATAATCAGTCTGGTATCACTTGAAAAACTCACTGAGCCAAACCGAATGGTACAAAATTGCTAGGAGACAAAGTGCAATATAATTAGAAATGGTTTACAATTTCTAGGAAGTCTCTGTCTCTCTGTCTCTCTCTCTGTCTCTTTCTGTCTAAGTCTCTCTATCTCTGTCTTTCTCTGTGTTTCTTTCTCTTTCTCTTTCTCTCATGTTTTCTTTCTCCCTTCTGTTATCATCCAAGCATCCTAGTTGAAATGATTTGTTAGTGATAAAGTATTTCAATTCCATGCCAGTTCAAAAGCATTTATTAAGAATTTATAATATGCTAAATACTTTGCTAAAAGTTTGGGATATAAAGAAAAGGGGCAAAAACTTAGCCTCTTCCCTTAGTGAGCTCATTTTCTAACATGATATAGAGAAGCAGCAGAGATTACTGATATCAGTCAATCAAAATGCTATATACCAAAATATATATGAGCAAGTTATCAATTTATCTTTAAATAGCCATATCTAATGATCTTTTCCCAATCTTTGTCTTTTTTGAACCCTATGAGACAGAGATAATGCAGACGCCAATATATATAGAGACAAGATGCTCATTTTAGAGCTAATTGTAAAACAGGGCTATAAAGGAACAAGACCTATAAAAGGAGAAATCTAAATTTTGCCTTGAAAAAAATGAGAGAATCCAGAAGGCAAACATGAAGATAGAGACCATTCCAGACATGGAGCAATCAGTGAAAATGTTGGAGTCAGAATTAGGATGTGCTATATGAGAAACGCCAGGTAGGCCAATAGTTAGATTATAGATTATATAGAGGGAATACAAATCCAAGAAAGCTAGAAAAGGGAAAAAAAAAAAAAAAGAAAAAAAAAAAAAAAAAAAAAAAGATCCATGACATGAGTGGTTTTAAATAGAGATTTTTTTTTTTTTCCTTTTGGTTTAGGAACTAATAAGGAACCACTGGAACTTATTCAAAAAAGTAGACTAAAATATGGATAATTCATGAATGTTAGAAAAAACTATTTGGAAATTAAACAAAAGAGATAATGAGGAGCTACTTAAGGCAGGGTGTCCTAACCAAAATCATAATAATTAAAGTTTGAATTAATGAGAGGCTAAACTATGGCAGCAACTGTGTGAATGGAGAAAAGGTGATAGAGATGTGGGAGAAATATTAGGAAGGTACATATGGTAAGACTTGGCAGAAGACTGAGGA
>NC_133618.1:14104746-14199498 GCF_048593235.1 Sminthopsis crassicaudata | reverse complement strand
AGTGTTTGACAGAACCAAAGTCTACATAGGATTCAAAAAAGATGAGAGTTTAAAAGACTTCATTAGATGTGGTCCTTTATAGGTCATTGGTATCTTGTTCATATATACTTTTTTCATTATGGCACAAATAGTGTTTCAGTAGACAAACAATTTACTTAGCCCCTCCTCATTGGATAATATGTCGGAAAGTCCAAGAGACAGAGGTTCAGACATGATTAATCAATTAATTATTTAACTTATCAATAACCAAGAAATTGAGTTCATTGTTCTCTATTGATTACCAAACAACCCAAATTAGGGTGACAGGGCCCTTTAGATCCAAATGAGTTTTCATTCTAATTGGTCATACAAAATAATTTTCCATGCGCTATTATTGGCTCTCCTCTGCTAAAAGCAAGGCAATCATAATTGATGGACATTTTAATGAGGAGGAGGGCTAGTTCTCAACTCCTCACTATTGTTTCATTAGTGGTATATATGAGAGGTATAAGCAGCTGTGAAAAATAGTCTGGACATAAGGACAAGCTGCCTCTAGTAATCTTGCCTACAAAACCACTCCAATGAAACTCCCTCCTTCCTTCCTTCCTTCTTTCTTTCTTTCTTTCTTTCTTTCTTTCTTTCTTTCTTTCTCTTCTTTCTTTTCTTTCTTTCTTTCTTTCTTTCTTTCTTTCTTTCTTTCTTTCTTTCTTTTCTTTCTTTCTTTCTTTCTTTCTTTCTTTCTTTCTTTCTTTCTTTCTTTCTTTCTTTCTTTCCTTTTCTTTCTTTCTTTCTTTCTTCTTCCTTCCTTCCTTCCTTCCTTCCTTCCTTCCTTCCTTCCTTCCTTCTTTCTTTCTTTCTTTCTTTCTTTCTTTCTTTCTTTCTTTCTTTCTTTCTTTCTTTCTTTCTTTCTTTCTTTCTTTCTTTCTTTCTTTCTTTCTTTCTTTCTTTCTTTCTTTCTTCCTTCCTTCCTTCCTTCCTTCCTTCCTTCCTTCCTTCCTTCCTTCCTTCCTTCCTTCCTTCCCTTCCTTCCTTCCTTCCTTCCTTCCTTCCTTCCTTTTCTTTCTTTCTTTGTTTCTTCCTTTCTCTTCCTTTCTCTTTCTTTTTCTTTCTTTCTTTCATTTTTATTTACCAGATATATGCATGGGCAATTTTACAACATTGACAATTGCCAAACCTTTTGCCAAACCTTTTTTAATAAAAGCCAGAGAGCATTTGGATAAGGCATAGCTCAAGGTGGTTAAACAGCAGATGTTTTGGAGATTAGGAGTAAGGAGAAAGTATCTGCCTTACCAGGAGTGAGGTCTTGATAAACACATGAGGGAAAACAATGGATCACAATTAAATATGGTCTAATATTATTTTTCCTAAAAATGAATCTAATTTATCATTCTTTCATGTTTCTTGGATATACCTTTTAATTCATTCTACGTCTTCCTGATACAGATGACAGCTACATAGTACCACAGTTGGCAGTAAGTGTGTGATTGAGTAAAGATTTTATAATCCAGTTGACAACTTTTTCATTTTGAGAATCTCCAAAGTGAGCTAGGCTAGTTCTTGGATAAGCTAATTATTGGTTTCATACTCATAGGATCTTAGGATGAAATATTTAGACCTGAAAATGACCTTATATTCAGAGGTTATGGAGTCTAATCTATCAACCTCCTTGGTTTAGATGAGGAAAATGTGACATAGCTTAAGTTATTTGCCAAGGTTAAAAGGCTAGTACATCTATACTTCCTTTTGTTACCTTTGTTTTATCTCACAGATGTATTCTGATGTACAATTCACAAAATAAATTTCCATGCGCTAATATATCTGGTTCTCAAGATGCCAAGCAATCTACAAGTATCCAAGAAATACACTATAAATCAGAAATTTGTAATTGACATTGGGGATTCAAAACCAAAAAAGGGAACAGGATTTTCTTCAAGAAGCTTATATTCTTGTCTAGCTTTTCATCAATAGAAGACATCAGTAGTTTTAAAAGGCCAAAGTCTGCCATAGCATTCTAGGCCATTGTCAATAATCCTGACTTGTGTCTTCAACTGGACTGCAAAGACTCTGGAGGAGAAAGTGAAGCTGTTGACTTTGCCCAACTCTGCCTCATTTCAATTCAATTCACTTGCAAGTCAAGACATCCTAATATCATTGGTCCTCCTCCAGAACAAATGATGAAGAACAATAATGACTCTTTCTGAGGATCACATTTAAAGAATTAACATATAAGGGATAAAAATGAATCCTAAATAGGAAGGGAGTAGCATTAATCCCTAGATACATTTACCTGTATTTGGAGGACAGATGACCTTATTTTAAGCTCTAGCCTTGCTATTTGTTTTCCATAAGACTTTGATCAAATTACCTCATACATCTGGACTTCAATTTGCTAAATTAAGCCACTTCAGCCAATGAGCTTGCTCCTTCTATCAAGTCAACCTGAGTTCTCACCTTGTAATTGTCCAACCTGAATTCTCACCTTGTCACTATCCAGACAACCTGAGTTCTCACCTAGTAATCCTAACAGAACTAGATGGCCAATGAGATCCCTTTCTCCTCTAAATTTTCCATCTTAGAAATATCCTGAAATCAGTGAATTCATACTTCTATTTTAAATTAAGAAATAAGAATTGTGGGAAACTCATATTGCAAATTTATAGTGATTGGAGAATTACTTTAGACAAGCATCATTTTGATTGTGTTACAAAGATAACTTTTACTTGAAGTGAATGCATGACTGAAACATTCCTAAATCACTATGTTACAGTTAATGAACTAAACAATTGAAAATACAAATCAGTTCCTACCTTCAAAGAGCTTACCTTAGGACACCTTAGGGAAGCACATAATTAGAAGACAGAATGTTATGCCACAGTCTCCTTGATCTGTTCTACCTCAATTTTCCAGCATTAGTTTCCCTTATTGTGCTGACTGAGTTTCCCTTAATTGTTCTATCTCAGTTTCCTTAACTGTTCTGCCTCAGTCCCTTAATTCATAAACCCCTCCCTGGTTCATTAAGACTGAGGACCATTTGCTCTAAGGTTATAAATTGTCAATGGGAGAGGAGGAGCAGATCAGACTTTCTGGCTCCTAGCTCCTTCTGCCCCCAAGAATTTATGACACTGCCCCTCTAAAATATTCCAAAAGATAAGACTATCTCAGATACTTCACAGACATCTTTACTTCTGTTATACAAACATTCTGACTCTAGCTTTTAGTAAAAATTTACAGCTCCCCCTCCCCCCCCAATCAGGATAGAACCAAGGCTTCTAATCTTTGCTGCTCTTTTTCCATTCCTTTGTCTGAAAAGCTATAAAAGTGTTTATCATTCCCCCATTCATTATTGGACACTTTGAGATGAGAGTCCTGTCCAGCCAATTAAACTCTCCAATTGATAAAATATTAAAAAAACTCTCTAATCTCTATCTTGCCTCAGTTTCTCCGGCATTACAAGAAAAGGAAGATGGGGAGAGGATGGCCTGCATTCACCCTATGGTATGGCTTGAAAATATTTTACTAAACAGGTTTAAGGGACTCAGCCCATTCCATACTGAGGTAGATTGTGGCCACAAAGCAGTAAGTCCAAAATCCAATGTTTTCCTTTGTAAATAAAATGTGTAAATCCTATTAATTGTTCATGTAAGTATTATCGGTATAAGTATTGTTCACAGAAGAAGTGCCTTGGCTCTGTCTAGGGCACTTGGGAGAGGTGTGGTGGAGGCAAGCACTCACATGGCCCCAGTCCTTTTGTAAACTGCCACCTTATCAGCTTTCATTGGGCCCTATTCATTGTTTATTTTAAATCTCCTAATTATTTGGCAATGACAGCACAAAGGGCTAAAGACCATTATAAGGGAGACATCTGTTGAAGCTTTGGGAAAGCCACAGAGCTAGAGTGACATTTGCCTGCCAGCTATAAAAATCCTCCCTCCGTTTTCAATAGTTCTTTGAGGTCTGCCAAATTCTTTTCTCACAATTCTTTCAGGTACGTACTATAAGCCTTCTAATCATTCACACTTTATGGATAAGGAAACCGATGTTCTGAGATCTTCATAGGATCAGAGCTTTATAGTTGTGTGAGAAATATTTTGGATAAGCATCATTTTGAAATGGTTTCATCTTATGACAACAGTGATTGCATGAATGCCTCTGAAGACTCTATGCTGACTCACAATGCCCAAGCTTGCCTAGAAAAAAAGGATTGAGCTGATTTCCCCACCTTATTTTAGTCCTGTGTCAGTTGAGGGCTAGATTTCAAGTCTTGCACACATTTTAGGATGCCCTTTGTTGTGTTTTTAATTCATTAGTTTCAAAAATAACTAATATTTTAAAAAAACACATGAACATATTGTACTTCCTAAAGTGTGTTGCTATCCAGTCATTTCAATAATGTCTGACTCTTTGTGAACCCATTTAGGATTTTCTTGCCAAAGATAGTGGAATGGTGTGGTTTGCCATTCCTTCTTCAATGGTTCTGAAGAGGGAGACCCCAGAAGTCAGTTACCTTAACCTTAACCTCGACCTAGAAGCCAACCCCACCTCCATTAAGTACCACTAATTAACCTTTCTATAGAGTTCAGCTGACACTACCCAAGTTTTCTATAGAGCTGAACTAAAGCTAAGTAGCCCTACTTAACTTTCAATAGAACTGAATTAATGTTAAGTACCACCACTTAAGCTTTCAATAGATTTGAACTACTGCCAATCAAACTTTCTAGAACTTTATTGAAGTCTATTCAAACCCAAAACTTCTCTATTGTCTTAAAAGTCCTCAAGACCTAACTCTGATCATATAAGTAAGTACTCTGATGGAACCATAATGGCACTACAGCCAACTCTCTAATCCCATGTTGGAGTTTTTGTCCACTGAGATCTCTAGATGATTTAAAATAAACTTTTACTTTTTTATTTTAAAATTGAGTAAATTATTTTACTTCACTGGCTCCTGTTCTCATGCACCATAAGCCTGGAAATCCCCAACAGTTCCATATTTTATAAGTACTTGGATAAAGGACTGAAGGTAAGTTAATCAAATTTGATAACTCATTTTGGAAAATTAACTATCCCAGTGGATTTCTTGGTCTTCCTCACCTAGATGAAATGTAATCCTTTGGTCCCTTAGAATCCTAAAGGTTGATTGCTGTTGTTGTTTTTCCAACCAAGCTTGACTCAGGTGCCATCCTGAGGAAATCTTTTTTCTATCCTTTTAATTTTCTACATACTCTTCCTTTCTTTTATGTTATCACCTTTGTCTAGTTAGATTGTTGTTCAGTTAATTCAGCTGTGTTGAACACGTTGAGACCCTATTTGGTGTTTACTTGGCAAAGATACTAGAGTCATTTGGCATCTCCTTTTCCAGATATTTTCATAGGTGAGGAACTGAGGAATACAGGGTCAAGTGATCTTCCCAGAGTCACATAGCTATTAAGTGACTGAAGCAAGATTTGAATTCATGACGATGAGTCTGACTCTAGTTTCATAACTATCGCACACCCAACTGTCCCTTTATAATTATGAATTGTACCTTATCATATCTGTAAGTAGAATGTAAACTCTTAGAGGCCAATGCCTAGTACTTAGTAGATACTTCATCAATGCTAATTGATTAACTTTCCCGTTGTGTGAGTTTTGCACCAAGGAGGACTTTAACACATCCATGTTGGACAAAATTGGATAAGATTACCATAATCCAAACAGACCTTGACAGGATAGAATGTGGATCAAATCACAGCTGTCGTGTATATAGTGTCTAAGGGCTTTTCAAATTATTTATACACATCTTGTTTTTTAATTTCCACAATATTGCCATGAAACAAATATTACTTAAAATATGATGTCCATTTTACATATAAGGGAATTGATGTTTGCTGTATGACTCACCATTAGTCACACAGCTAGTTTGAGATCTGATTTTATTGACTTCAGTCAAGTAATCATGCATAGTTTAGATAAAATTTATTGTGTATATTTTATAATGTCCGTTACTTTTTTTCAAATGGGAGTTGGATTAAATAACTGCTGAAGTCCTTTTTTGCAGATTAAATGTGCATTGTGTTCATAGTTCATTTACGGACTAGCCTAAGAAACTGACAGACACACATATTATTGCAATAAGAAAAGATATTCTAGTTCTAAATATATCATTTATAAACATAAGCCATTATTGATCTTACCCTTCGTCATACCTCAGGAGCTGTGTGAATCTAAAATATAAGAAAATATGAGCAAAGGCAGCTGAAGACAACACTCCAGGGCCACCAAAATGTGTGTTAAGTTATGAAGTTAAAGATCAAGCTCAGAGATTCACATCCTGAGGCCAAGATTCACACAAATGATAAAGGAAAATATCATATAGGAGAAAGCAGTTGAGATGTGTCCTGAAAAAATATATTGTATTTTGTCAAGTAGGGATGGAAGTATTGTTAGAAGGGGATATCAATATCAACAAAGTAGCTTGCATAAGGATGCAGGTAAATTATATGGATTTATATTGTCTATACAATAGTTTATATTGACTGGAGTCAATTTGATCTTAAAATTCAGAGATATGCTGGGAAGGACAGAAAAAATTATTGGGATTGAACTGCAGCAAATCTTGGATTGCAAACTCAGGATTTTAGTCTCTATTCAATGAATAATAGGAGGTGGAAGCATTTATATAATGCTGAGTATATTTGCCAGGCATCGTGCTAAGTGCTTTTCACAAATATTTCCTTATTTTATCTTCATAGCAATCTTGGGATGAAGGTGCTATTTTAAACCCCATTTTGCAGTCGAAATAACTGAAGCAAACAGATTAAGTGAATTGCCCAGGTTTACAAGGCCCGTGAGAGTCTGAGGTTGGATTGGACTTCAGTCCACTCCAACTCCAAATTCAGCACTCTGATACCAACTTCTTCTATGGCATGAACAAATATAGGCTTGATGAAGACTTATAACTCTGCAGAATTAGAGCTCACATGGCTCTTAGAAAGATTTTTTTTCTAATGTCTATCATTCTGTGGATGAAGGCAATTGTACCCAGAAATAGAAAGTATTGCATCAGTGGTCCTCAAACTTTTTAAATAGGGGGGCCAGTTCACTGTCCCTCAGTCTGTGGGAGGGCTGGACTGTAGTAATAACAAAAGCTCACACTCTGCCTCCACCCCTCAGCCCATTTGCCATAACCCAGCAGGCCTCATAAACATCCTCAGCGAGCCCCATTTGGCCCGCAGGCCATAGTTTGAGAACCCCTACATTGATCATATGCTTGAAGATATAGAACTAGAAAACAAATTGAAGTTAAGTCCCAAGCCTTTATTCTCCATATGAGGAAATCCAAGCTTGCTGAGGTGAGAGCTTAAGTGATTTATGTAAGGTCATATTATTACCATGCTGATATTCAAATTCAAGTCTTTGTTTTCAAATTCCATCAACTTATGCATTTAAGTGCAAAGGTCCAGGGTAGCTCCTCTGAAGGGTTCAGAATCAGTCCTTGTCAGGATAAGCAAAAGTCCTTGCCCCACATTATGGGTGCCTAATTGTAAGGGTCCTGAATTGTAAAGATCAAGTCATCTCTAAGTTGTTCTTGGGGACTGCCATCTCAACTCACTCTCCCAGCCAGACTCTTCTTCCTCCAGAGTGCGGTCCCAACTCTGTCCCAGAGTAACTCCTTGCCCTCCTGCCCTCCCCTTTTATCCTAGCAGAGATTGTAAAGAGAACTGGATGGCTTATGAGAAAATACTTCAACCAATGAACTTGCTCCTTTTAAAGGGGCATGTGAGAACTCAGGGGCTTAAAGGCTTCTTTCACTCAGGTTTCTTAAAGGTACAAACTTCTTTTAAGCATGTAAACTCTCCCTCTAAATTCCCCCTAAAGGCAGGAACTTAAAGGTGTGAATTCTGAGCCAGAGAACTCTCCAGACAACCTGAGTTCTCCCCTTGAAATCCTAACACCAGAGAACTGTCCAGACAACCTGAGTTCTCACCTTGAAATCCTAACATCAGAGAACTGTCCAGACAACCTGAGTTCTCACTTTGAAATCCTAACATCAGAGAACTGTCCAGACAACCTGAGTTCTCACCTTGAAATCCTAACATCAGAGAACTGTCCAGACAACCTGAGTTCTCACCTTGTAATCCTAACATCAGAGAACTGTCCAGACAACCTGAGTTCTCACCTTGAAATCCTAACATCAGAGAACTGTCCAGACAACCTGAGTTCTCACCTTGAAATCCTAACACCAGAGAACTGTCCAGACAACCTGAGTTCTCACCTTGAAATCCTAACACCAGAGAACTGTCCAGACAACCTGAGTTCTCACCTTGAAATCCTAACACCAGAGAACTGTCCAGACAACCTGAGTTCTCACCTTGAAATCCTAACACCAGAGAACTGTCCAGACAACCTGAGTTCTCACCTTGTAATCCTAACACCAGAGAACTGTCCAGACAACCTGAGTTCTCACCTTGAAATCCTAACATTTAAGGAATAACCCAAGAGAAGAAAGCCTGGAAAGAGTCTTGGACAGAATGCTCTTAATTATGGTTAGTGACATCAGTGGAGATTTCTACAAGAGATGAACTTTCAGGTCCACTGATTCCTTTCAAAAAATACAGAACTCAATGGGGCTGACCTTGAAGTGGCTAGAAAGATAAGACCTAAGCACAGGGTAGCATTCAAATAGATAATATTCTATATTTTTCTGGGTGAGTAATACTGACAACTACATATTTTTTAAAATATAGATCTTACTTGAGAAGTATTGTAAACAGTTTTTTCCAAAGATCTAACCATTCTTAAAATGTTGTAGTCTCTTTTCTTTACAGAAGCACTAATGGGTAAGTGAGAAGGGAATACAGTTATTCCCATATTACTGAATGGAAAAGCTGAAACTCCCAGGTTTTAACTTATTTACTTAATACAACACACTCTAGTGGTCAGTTTGGGATATGAACATATCTTCTATGTGCAAAATTATACAATCCCAGGTTTCACTTTTGAAGGAGGTACGGTTTGCCTTCTAATCCAACCCATATGTCAATAAAAATGACATTCAAATTATAAATGACTATGTTATTCAATTTGTTCTTGAATACGTCAGCTGAGGAGGGCTCCATTACCTCTTAAAATAGCTTGTTACACTTTCAGACTTTTCCAATACGTAAAATGGTTTTGTTGTTTGTTACACAAAACTTCGACACTGTGATATAGACACAGTTCCAATTCTTTTTTCTATAATATTTCTTCAGAGAGTTGAAAATATATATTTTCACCCAAATCTATTTTCCTGAGTTAATTTGCCCAGTAACTTCAACTGGGATTGTTATGGAGTTGGAAGGGATGTTAGAGGGCATTTAGTCTAAGAAGTTCACTTTACAGATGAGGTATCTGAGAAGCAAAGTGGCTAGGAACTTGCTCAGTCACACAGGTTCTTAGGAACAGAAACAGGATTGGCACTCCAAATGTTGTTGCAAAAATTTTAATGCCATCTTCCATTTAAATCACTGTCCAAGATGAAGTTTTTTAGTGTATTAATCATTAAGTAAGCACCTCTCCAATGACCACTTCTTACATTATTGATGAAGTGTTTCAAGCTCTTAAGATCACGTCACAGCTAAAAGAGAGCATTACAATTATAACATAATCCAGTATTTTCATTCTCTAGATGAAAGAATAAAACATTTAAGTAACTCACTCAAGTGTACATAGGATCTAAGTAGAAGGACCCAGACTGAAAGTTAGGTGCTTAGGCTCCAAATTCACTCTTCTTTAAGATACACCATGCGACATAACACAAAACAACAGTTACACCAACAATGCACAAACAAATCATGGCCATCACAAGCTATCCATCATGAGTTTGCACACTGTCTTGGAAGGATCAATTAGGCCTATCTTTTCTGAGCTGTTCTATTGGGAAATGTTTTCAGGAAAAGAGCAATTACAACAGTAACAAATGGGGCCACCTTTCAGACCTGACACAAAGAGGCTGCCTTTTGCAAATGGAGATTTTATTATGAAATGATAATTAAATCACTGTTCTCTGTACTTTTCTCTAATCCATGAAATGCCCATGAAACATGTCAACTTTTTTCCAGACAGACACTGTGAAATCAGCACCAATTTTCCATCAAAAGTAGAGATTAGGTTGAGGAATCCCAGAGACATGAGATCTGGCTAGGGCTAATTAAATGTTTCTTGTCAAAAGCAAAAGCTTTCCCAATTTGTTTGCTAATTTCATAAGTATGCCTTCTGGACAGCAGAGACAGAGTCTGGGAACAGGAAAGGTGGTCAGAAAGAGCTTTGGGGGCAGATGCAGTTAGTTATTATTGGATTTGTAAATAACAGGTCTTATCCAATATTGAACTTGGACAAATTACAAGTGGACAGCTAGCTGGGATCAGAGCTACACTGGAAGAAAGTAGGCTGGATGTCCTTTGATGAATTTCAAAATGATTTTAGTCACCCCAAACTTCTCCATCTAACAGAGATGGATCTCTTTAATATCAATATTTTATTAATTTTTGTATGTCTGGATATCATGGGACCCTATGGTCTCCAGAGAAATGAATTGTATTACTTGGTAAGCATTTAGGGTATATATATGAAGGCTTCAGCAAATAAATTCAAAATTTGAATGACTGCAATAAAGAAAACAACTCATGTAATATAGAATTTTATATACATGTTCATATAATTACATATGTATTTATTTATATAAAATCAAACTACCTAGTATGTCATATATGCATATATCTATCTCTATAATTGTATATATGTATATATATATATATATAATATATATATATATATATTTAGTGAAGGAATATAAATTATTTTTCTTCAATGATGATGTAATTTTCATTTTTTGTATCTTTAATTTCTGGCATATAGGAATTACTTAGTAAATGTTTGCTAATTTGATTGAAAAAATAAACTTGATAGGAAAAAGAAAATGCTTCTGGTGGATAAATAATGAACAGCTTTTCTGTTCTATTGGTATTCTTTAAATAGTAAGAGAAAGATAGAATAGCTTCTAGAACATTGGATGGAAATTTGCAATAAACTTTTGGGAAGACATGGATCAGTCTCAGAAATTGGGCAGCTACAGATGGGCTGATCCTCATTTCTGGATAGAACTTCAAATCTTTTGAACCATAGGATTGGTCAGAATCCAGGCCAAGCCTGCCAAATGCTTTGGATCACAATAAAATAATGTCATTCTTTGCTCATTCCTTATCAATCTTTTTCTCAGGTCCTCTCAGGTCTACTTCCATTCTTTTCTCCTATTTTGTTTTCTTTCCTCTGAAATTTTATCAAAGTAAATTTTTCTAAAGCCTTTCTTTTAATCCTTCTTTTTTTTTTTTTTTTTTTTTTTACATTAAGCCTAAATATTTATTTCACCCTTTGCTAACCCATTCGCACTTATTCACTTTGATCCTGGTTTTTCCCTTTGATGCACAAAAGAATGTCTAATCCCTTCTCCACATGATGATCCCACAAATAGTTCAAGATGGCTATCATGCTTCCCTTCCACAATTTTTTTTTTCTTTTAAAGACTAAATATCCCATTAATTTCATCAATCCTCATATGATATAGACTAAAGTCCCTTTCCCACTTAATCTCCCTCCTCCAAATTTACTACATTTTAAAACACCAATTGTTTTGTGTAGATTTATGGCTTGGTTTTCAGTTAATGAAAAGACATTACCATTCCATTTCCATATCCCATCCCAAAATACAGTTCTGAAGATTCTGTCTCTACTGGATCTATACATTTTTATACCCTTGTATTCACCTCCATAAATTCCATATCCAATGAAAATACACTGATTGATATTATCTGCCACTATGAAGCTTTTGCGCATCTTTAACTATTTGTGGAGTCTGTCCTTCCATCCTGACATGTACTCCAACTTCCTTCCTGCTTGCAGCAAATTATACATTTCAATTTCTCTCCCAGGGAACACATCTTCCATAAAGTCTTCTCTGGTCTTCCTTTTCACGTCTTTCTAGACCTCTTGTCATAGTTTATCCTTGCAATAGTATATTATGCCTTTTTAAAAAATTTACTGTAATGTGTCTCTGTAATTGCTTTCTTATTATACTCTAGACTCTTTAATGAGAGGAATGGTGTCATTTTTCATCTGTCTCTACTAGCAAGAACAGTATTTTTCATTATATATATATATATACATATATATATATATGTGTATATATATATAAGCATTGTTTAAATAAATAGTCATTTAATGTTTATCAAAGAACAGTAGAATTGTGGGTATGGATAAAAGCTGAATAAAAAAGATAGGAAAGCTTGGATTTGAATCCTAATGATTGGGTGACTAAAATTGTTACTTAATTTCCCAGCATCCTTCCTGAGAGATTTTCAAGGACTAAATTATGGTAGAGTTGGTACTGTTTATTACTGGATGTATTTTCTTACACTATTAAAATAACAGAATTAGACTTTTTCCTGATGTTCTAAATAACATAATAGATTTTTTCATAAGTTATTTGTATTTTATAAGCCCCATACAAGAAAAAAAGCATGTATTACTTAGTGCTGTGTCACCTCCAGGCCAGATCATAGTTCTTTGTGTGTTCATTGTTGTTGCTACTGTTTTTTTTTTTGAGTTGAATCCAAAACTTTATTGGTACAGGCACTTCCTAATGAGAATACCACTTTTCCCAATGAAATTCTTCAAAATACAACTAATCAAAAATATGCATGAATAATTATGTGCTAGGTACCGTGCTAGGCACAAGAATTAATAATAACCACTTTGCAAATAATAACAATTATAATAAATGAATATAAATAGAGATGCAAAACCAAAACAGTTGTCTCTGTCTTCAAGGAGTTTACAATAAGTGAAATAACATGTAGATAAATAGGTCAACATAAAAATGAAACATTTACTGAATCGGTGATTTTATCAGTGTAATGAACTCCTAGATGAGGGAATTATTTTCCAAATTGAGCACTTTCAATTATATATTTTTTAAATATATAATTATATATATATATATATATATAAAATTAATATATAATTAAGACAATTATATTCTGAGATATTTTCCTAAAACTCTTAGAAAGTGAGTGTTTTGACCAGGATCACACAGACACTTTGTGCCAGAGATGGTATTTGAACTCTGGTCTTTCTTCTTGTGAAAGTTACTATGCCATGCTGCTTCATAAACATGCATGATTGGTACCAAAAAAAAAAGGAAAAAAAAAAGAAATAAAAAGAAATTGGATGGCCATTTACTCTCTAGTGCTGGCTTTGAATCCTGAGATATCAGTCCTAATATCCCAGCATCTCAAATTTAGGAGCTCCTTGGGCCTGCTTATTTAGTCTGTCCTTAGTCAATAGTCATTTAGTGGATAAGCATTTTTAAAGTATCTACTTACTATGTGCCAGGCAAAATGCTAATGATTAGGGATACAATGAAAAGCAATCTATCTTTGGGAATCTCACAATCTAATGGTAGAGACAATATGTAAATATATATCAACAACCTGGGCACATGATAAATAAGAAATAATTAGTGGAAGGAAAGCATTGGATTTAATATGGCAAAGAATATGCCTTAGAAAAGTGTGATACACTGCCATCTTGGGGGGGATAAGGAAGGGAAAAGTTGTAACAAAAAGTTTGGCAATTGTCAATGCTGTGAAATTACCCATGCATATATCTGGTAAATAAAAACTATAATTAATAAAAATAGAGATAGAGAATAATATTTTACATTAATATTTTTCATTAAAAGCTTTTTATTTCATAAAAAAAAAGAAAAGTATGACACAGATTGGCTGGGAATTCCTCAAATCTAGCATGTGTCAGAAACAAGACTGAAACCCAAGAATCCTCTCTCTGAGAGACCTATCCCTGCCAGTTAAATATAGTGACACTTTTTTTTGCAGCTGATTCATTAAAATAGCCGATGGATATGCTCATTTTTGGTTCAATAAATTTATTGCTATGCATTCATCTTAATGCCTTATTTACCTAGATTACCATCTGAGATGGCAAGCAACTGGCAAAAAAGCAGTCAGACCCTTCCTTTACTGCTAGCAAACTAAATAATTACTGGCCAACTTAATTTAACAGTCTGAAAGACAAGATGTGCATAAAGGAAAGGAAAATATTTAAGGCAAAGATATATGATAGCATGTTCCCTTCTCCCCAAAACAAGTTTATAATCATTTTAGAAACTCCTTGCATTCACTGCTTGAGGAACATAAGGACAAACATGTGTGTTTTCAAATGATTATCCTAGGAAACTCAATTATGACCCTACTGTTTACATTAACCTTCATGTTCATTTCATTGAAAGTGAAGCAGTAACAAAGATCTACTAGAATAACCCTCTCTCTTTGGAATGAGGAAAGCTTAAGCCCAGAGTGCTGAATTGATTGTCAAAGGTTGCTCATAGATGAACAAGACCAAGAAGCCAGACCTCCTGAACGGTACTCTTTCCCATATGCTGCTTTGCCTGATGCACCTTTACTTCAGTTTTATAAGCTTAGTAGAGTTTATTAAAGATATTGCCGGCTGCTATTTTTTAGTTGTTTTAGTCATTTCCAGTGTTTCATGACCGCATATGGGGATTTTCTTAGCAAAGATATTAGAGTGGTTTATTGTTTACTTCTCCAGTTTGTTTTGCAGATGAAGGAACTGAGGCAAACTGTGCTTAGTGACTTGTCTAGGGTTACACAGCTGATAGTTGTGTCTTAGGCCAAATCTGAACTCATGTCTTCCTAATTCTAGATCTTGTGATGCATTCAGTACACTACCTAGCAGCCCATGATGAATAATTTTAGGGAGAAAAGAAGGAACGGGGGCAGTTTGATAGTGCAGTCCATAAAGTACAAGGGCCTGGATTCAGGAGAATCTGAATTCAAATCTGGTATTGGACATTTAACTCTTCCCAGATGTTTGACTCTGGGCAAGTCACTTAAGTCCAATTGCCTCATCAAAAATAAATAAATGAAAGAAGGAAGGGAGAAAAGAAGGAGGAAGGAAGGAGGATTGCAATGGAAGAAGTTAGGGAAGAAGGAGGGAAGGAAGAAAGGAAAGAAAGAAAGAAAGAAAGAAAGAAAGAAAGAAAGAAAGAAAGAAAGAAAGAAAGAAAGAAAGAAAGAAAGAAAGAAAGAAAGAAAGAAAAAGAAAAGAAAGAAAGAAAGAAAGAAAGAAAGAAAGAAAAAAAGAAAGAAAGAAAGAAAGAAAGAAAGAAAGAAAGAAAGAAAGAAAGAAAGAAAGAAAGAAAGAAAGAAAGAAAGAAAGAAAGAAAGAAAGAAAGAAAGAAAGAAAGAAAGGAATGGACAGAAATAACTATACCCAGAGAAGGAACACTGGGAAGCGAATGTAAATTGTTAGCACTACTGTCTATCTACCCAGGTTACTTATACCTTCGGAAGCTAATAATTAATGTGCAACAAGAAAATGGTATTTACACACATATATTGTATCTAGGTTATATTGTAACACATGTAAAATGTATGGGATTACCTGCCATCAGGGGGAGGGAGTGGAGGGAGGGAGGGGATAATTTGGAAAAATGAATTAAGAAAAAGAAAAAAAAAAAGGAAAGAAAGAAAGGAAGGAAAGAAATGAAGGAAGGAAGGAAAAAAGAGAGAAAGAAGAAAGGAAGGAAAGAAGGAAGGAAGGAAAAGAGAGAGAGAAGAAAGCAAGGAAGGAAGGCAGAAAAGAAAAGAGAGAGGGAAGAAGATGAACTTGCTTGATCCATATTGATTTCGTGAAGAAGACTGTATTATATTACCTTTTGTCTGATAACACATAAAGATACATGAAAAATGAGTTCCCGAAGCTACCTCAACCAATCCCATCATTTTATAGATGATAATTCTGAGGCTTAGGGGTATCAAGTGATGTGGAAAGTGGCAGATGATCTCATTAACTTTCTAGAAAACGTCTCGCCAGCCCTCAATTTTTTTCTAATGAAAAAAACCCAAGGTTAAAGAGAGGAAATGACTTCCTTAATCATTCAGTTTAAAAAGGAAAGTTAGCATGTGAATCTAGAGCTTCTGACACCACCCAGCCTTCTGACTCTGTCCAACTGCCAACTTGGCCTCCAACAGGTCTTAGAAGTTAGGTTGAGAAGACAAGACCCAAGTATGTGCACATGAATGAGTTTTGAGCTAGAAAGGAACAAACACTTGAATTTACTAATGAGAAAAAAAAGAGAGGAATGGAATGCCTTTTTCAAAACTCTAATGGGAACTTTATAGCAAAACTTGGATTTTAAAATAAATTCTGTGTCACCAAATCAGAGTCGTTTTTCACTGTACTGTCTGGATAAACAATATTGAAACACTAATTGCAAATTGCTTCTCATTTATTTCCTTAGCATTTTACATAGAAGAACTTTACACATATTAGGTCTCATAAAAGCTTGCATAATATTGGTTTTGATTGAATTGGACAAATGAAAAGTCTTTTCATTCATCTCTCTCTCTCTCTCTTTCTTTCTCTCTCTCTCTGTCTCTCTCTCTCTCTCTGTCTCTCTCTGTCTCTCCCTCTCTCTCTCTCTCTCTCTCTCATCTCTCTCTCTCTCTCTCTCTCTCTCTCTCTCTCTCTCTTTCTTTCTCTCTCTCTCTGTCTCTCTCTGTCTCTCTCTGTCTCTCTCTCTCTCTGTCTCTCTCTCTCTCTCTCTCTCTCTCTCTCTCTTTCTTTCTCTCTCTCTCTGTCCTCTCTCTGTCTCTGTCTCTCTCTCTCTCTCTCTCTCTCCTCTCTCTCTCTCTCTCTCTCTCTCTCCTCTCTCTCTCTCTCTCTCCTCTTTCTCTCTCCCCTTTCTCTTTTACACATATGGATGCACATACACCTAAATATAAACATAAATAGTTACTAAGAACTCAGATATACTTTGTCAAGAAGAAGGACTTTAAAAACACCTCCCTCTCTCACACACACACACAGAGTGTCTCCACAAAAGTACTTCACAGATGTTTTATATAACCTTTCCTGGCTCACATCTCTCCTGTACTCCTTCAATTATTGATTACCTGTTAGTAAGAGTTTAGTGCTCTAGGCTTTTTTTTTTCCTCCCCTCCCATTGTCTTTCTCTTTAAATCAGACACATTCCACTGCCAGATGAATAACATCACCAGACGTCCCTGATAATAGACTATTCCTGGTGTCTTGGAGAAAAAAAAATGCTGAAGTACTCATGTCCTGGTTTTCCCTTCACTGCACCCTCACTCTGTTGGCTGTCTGGCTCTCCTCCCCCGTTTCTGTCTGATCAGATTATAGGCCCTGGCCCTTCTCTCCTGGGTTTGGCTGACAGCAAAATCAGCCAGCAAGAGAAAAAGAATGGCAGTTCAAACACTGTGGTGGCAGAAGAAGGAATCAGATGCAGCCATAGGGAAAAGGATCTGTGGGCTCTATGGTAGAATTTGATTTTCGTCCACCGTATTCTTTAGCTTGATTGGTTCTGAAAAAGTTCTAGACTTCAGCTTCTGCTTCTTTGAAAATAAGGAGATTTATTTAGATAGATGAATGAAAAAGCATTTATTAAACACCTGTACGTCTCAGGCACTGTGATGCATTAAGGATATAGATACAACCAAGTGATACATGCAACCCTATACCTTAAAAAATTGTATTCACACACATACAAACACACAGAAAAGTGAATAGAGCAGACATGTTTTCCTGGTGGGAAAAAGCTTCTACTTTTAATGCAGATAGAACCTTTATTTATTTATTTATTATTTGTACAATTTATGGTTTTAAAAAAGCCTCTGAAGTCACTGAGAGCATACGTGATGTGTCCACAGTCACAGCAAATATGTGTCAGAGGCTAGTCTTGAGCCTATTTAATACAAAGTAAATATAAAACAATTTAGGGAAACAGCATGATATATAAGAGCAATAGAGGATTTTTACATAAAGATAGGATACACTGAATAAATAAAACACACCACTTTTACCCTAACAAGTGAAAAGATGCTATATCCTGATGAATTTAACGCAATTTTGTTAATGCAAAGTCTTCATTCATGTCTCTCTGTTTCTACCTCTCTCCTCTCCCTCCCTCCCTCCTTCCTTCCCTCCCTCCCTCTCTCTGTCTCTCTGTCTCTGTCTCTCTCTGTCTCTTTCTCTCTCTCTCTCTCTCTCTCTCTCTCTCTCTCTCTCTCTCTCTCTCTCTCTCTCTCTCTCTCTCTCTCTCTCTTTCTGTCTCTCTGTCTTTTCTCTCTCTGTTTCTCTCTCTGTGTGTTTCTGTCCGTCTCTGTCTCTGTCTCTGTCTCTGTCTCTCTCTTACACACACACACAAACACACACACATATGGATGAAGGACTTTGTCATAGTCTCTAGGCTCTGCATAAAATCATTAAATTATTTAGAATTAGAACTTGAATATCTAGTAGTCAAAAGGAGAGAGCACCTTTCCTAAGAAAGGATTGCTTAAGGTTAGGAAAAAAAAAAAAAAAAAAAAATCTTATCCTTGATTTAACACTTTCTCTCTTTTTGAATAGAAGATAATCTTATTCACTTTGAGTTACAGAAAATTTTGGATCTCCTGTCCTCTTATTTGAGGGCTAATAATATACCTGGAAATATTGACAGAACTCTGAAGCAAGAGTCAAGGCCATATTGGGAGCAGATTCAAGTCTTTTAAAAGATACTGATGAGAAGCAAGGTAAATTCTGCAAAAGGAGAACATTATAAGGATTCCAGCAAATGAACTCTCAGGATGTCGGAATTATTTCTTTTACCATATGTGCTCTAAGGTTCATCCCACTGCCCTTGGAATCTTTGTTTGCCTGTAGGAGTATGTGTAAGGAAGTTGGATGTTTATACCAAATAATTCTAAATGACTAAATCATTTTCATAAATGCTCCTTCATAAAAGCTGAGCTTTGACATACTGATTGATATAAAATCATAGTCATGGAACATTGGCGGAGGCTTGTAAATTAAAATACAATCAAATAGCATCCCTGCCCCAACTCCTCTGGGCTAACACTATTGCCCTGATTGCCAAATTCTGGGAACCCCTCTTCACAGAATGAGAGGGAGTTGTTATAGTAGCTTCCAAGCCAGTGCTACATTTACATATATACTTCATATGTTTTACATAGAGCTTTGACTCAGAGTCTGAGCCTATGTGTTCAGAATGCATTAGCTACCTCACTTTATAAACAACAATAGAATTTAGTTAGCAAAATCATGTGGAGTTTTCGGGGAAATACATTGACATGACAGCTGGTTTCTGGATAAAACTCTGCCTCTCACTCATTTTGTGCTCTCAAAATCATTTCCTCATTATATCTCTTGAAACATATGTGGTAATCAGTAACTTGTGACAGGGAAAAAAAATGTATGTCCTTCCTTGAGCATCTACCTTACTAATGGGAATGACTTGGAAGGAAGGAAAATAGTGTGATCTCACAAGGCTACTTCCCAACCCAACATCTGTAATCATCTCTCCCTATATTAAATTGGAAATGCCCCCAGGGAAAGGACTTCCCCAGTGTTTCTCAACAGGCCATTACACACAATGAAAGATCTCCAAATTGGAAAGGATATAACACTGTTAAAAGAGAATTGAAGCTTCCCAAAGTAGAGGGGGTAGTAAAAAAGCACAGAATCTCTTTAATTAGAAGCAGGGTGCTATGAAAAATTTACTAGGAACTAGGAGACAAGGGTTCTAATCTAATGTTCTGGTTTTCTTAAGGTCTAAGAAGTTTTCCCAAAGAGCCAGATAGTCATTATGCATAATATAGTAAAAGGTCATTATAGTATATTTTAATTCACATAAAAGAAGCATCAAGGCTGAAAGTGAGACATGGTGACAATAGAATGAAGGAAAAGAAATAGGGAAAGACAAGGCATGTAAAGAATGTCATTTGATTTCAATCAGCAGGAGCAGTGGGGGACTATACAAACAGGTCACCAGGGGATAGGCAACTGGATCTTAATCACCAGAGTGTACAGTTACTAAAGCTTCAGATATAATAGTCTCTAGACAATTCAAGGATGAAAACAGCATCAGGCTGGACAGGAAGAAGCATCCTGGGATTTGTCTCATCTATTTTTGCCTGGTATTCCATGACTATCCCTGAATGTTATGTATTATACATTTATCTCCTCATCTCTTTCATCTCCATTATCACTGAAGCTTAGATTTATTACAGCATTTTGGATTTCTGATATGGACAGAGATTTGGTCATATTGCCTCTTTTTTTCAGTCACCAGATGTTGGGAAATTAATTGGAGTCCAGTAATAGTCTGGTTTTCATCCATAACATCATATATAAAATCATCATTTTGCATAAACAAAGATTACACAGTTTTGTTAGTAAGGAGAATTAGCCAAGTGTTTGTGAAGTATATAGATATCCATAAAATGGGTAGAGAGACAGAGCAAGTACAGAGGACAGCTCATTTACCTGGCAACAAATATTATGTTCTCTCTCGAAACAGGCCAGACCACTTCATCCAGGCATTGCTACTAATTCAGTGGTTATCTCACCCAGACACTGACAAGTCATTCCTATACCACAGGTCCCTTTTTAGCTGAGCTCAAATATACCTTTCAACTAAAGTCCTGTGAACTTATCTTCAACTCAAAAATTATGAATTTGGGTTACATTATTATAAAATGTCTTTTTCCCCTCCATTATACTTTCTAGATTATATGGATAGTCATTCTATTAAAAATAATCAAAAGCTCAAGATTAGTAATCCAGAGGATTGAATTCTGGGTTATTCTGGTAGTATGTTATATAATATAAAATGATGCCTAATGGCTAAAATTTGTCAACCTCTTTCTCTCTTTTCTTGTCTTAATTTACAACAAGAGGGCAAGTGTAAGGTTCTGGTTTAGCTTTCTGGAGGTCCTTGGAGCAGCCCTCATTTCAGCTGAGGAATCATCACAAGAATAGCCAGGGATAAAAAGTCCATATTCTTTATTATCTGCTTCACTGTTTGTCTCCTTCACTTTGGGCCTGGCTAGCTTTATGGAGGGCCTATTTCAGTGGAGAAATAAAGGAGGACAGGCCAGCTACCAGGGCTGTGGGAGATGAAGTGAATGTCTCTCATCCAGTCCTTGTTGTCTATAATACTCTATTATAATTACATCATCGTAGGTGTGAATCTTGTAGAATAGGTGTCAATCTTGTAGAACTATATTAAGTACTAAGTACATGTACTGAATTAGAGAACTAGTAATCACTATGCTAAACTAGATAACCACTGTATTATCAATTCCTCTGAGTTAGCACCTTGTTTCAAGTATACTTCTCCAGAGTTCTGGCTCTCTACATGCAAGTACCTGATCATCAACATAGGAACATAGACTGAGAAGTTGAGGTGAACTTGAAGGTCACTAAATTGAACATCCTTATTTTCTAAAAGTCTAAACTGAAACTCATAGAGTTAAAGAATGTGTTGAATGTTGTACAGCTAGTAAATGTCTTAGAAGTTCTAACACATTTTTCCTTAACTCAAAGTCAGTGCTCTATCCACTGTGTGATGCTGCCTTTTATGAATTTTCAAACTTTGCTAGATAGGAAGTCTAATGCCTATGAGTACTCCCTACAAAACTATCAAATGCAATACCTTCTCAAGCTGAGTGACATTCACATATGCATTTCCTTGAAATTTTCATTCTGGATAAACCCAATACAGTGGGTTCCTACTTTTCGATCTATTGACAATGAAGATCTACCAAAAGACAATTTGAAATTTCCATTGGATTTTTCTTTACTAAGAAATCCTTGTCTTTCCATCATGTATTTGACAACATATTAAAAACAGTTTTATTCAATTCTTGGTTAAATGTCCATGGAAGCCTTTCCACAAAGAGTGTTGTACTCCAATAATATTAACACTTTGAATATGGCAATTGTAGAAGAGAAGGAAATGGGGAAGGAGGGAGAAAGAATATGTCATGGAATAGAAGATGACCTGTTTTACAAATGCATAAAGCATAATGTGTCATTCTGAATTGTTTGCTAAAAGATCCAATTCTGAATGGCATATAATAGAGATCAGATATTTATTTAATTGAGGATAGGGAATCAGTAGAGGACAAATTAATTACTTATTTTCTCATTATCCTAATATTTAGGTATTGACATTTTCCATCATTTTGGAATGATAGTGATAGTGCAAGAATCAAATTTTTCAACATGATTAGGCAATTCCCAAATCATATAGGTCTTTTTGTTTTGTTTTGTTTTGTTTTGTTTTGTTTTGTTTTTGTTTTTTTTTGGTTTGTTTTATTTTGTGAGGGCAAGATTGCTATTGATAATATGAGCAGATTAAGGGAATTATTTTGAAACTAGCTGCTGTAACAATTAATAAGCACCCAACCTTAAAATTAGCTATAAAGTTGGGATAATACCATCATTGTGCTCATCTTTCACTGTTAACTCATTTCTTCCATCAACTCTGTTCCTAATTTTCCATAGTACCTGATACATAGTAAAGAATTTGATAAATGTTTATTGATTGATTTTCTTTATACTTGCTACTGGGAAGAAGCAGAGTGTGTAGACAAAAAAAGGAAATTTTAAATCATAAGATCTGGCTTTAAATCCAAACTCTATTACTTGACTACCTTTGTATCAAAGGGAGATGATTTAACTTTTCTGAGACTCAGTTTCCTCATTTGCAATACAATGGATCTGGATTAATTCACTTTTAAAGTTCTAACTATTCATAAATATAATGAATTTTCTTTTGTACTTTCTTACTAGTTCTGCACTGAGAATGATCTTTTTATCCCTTTCTTTGTCTCTAGTTCTTGTTCCTTATTACTTTGTTCTATTTTAGGTCATTTAACATAGGAGTACTTCACAATTACTCCAATATTCCAAATGAACCATTATCTCAATGATCTAACACTGAAGTCTCACCATTCAGTCTGACTCTCCTTTCCAGTCCTCCCATCAATTTACCTCAGGAAGTTGATACAAAGTAGTGGGGACTGCCAATGCTGTCTTGAAATTCCCTGGGTGCCAATGGAGCAGACAGCTCATTATTGTCTCTTACCTAATCAAATGAGATCAGTAATATAAAGTGCTTTGCAAACCTTAAAGTACTTTAAAAATGACAATTATCATTAGGCATAATCTGAAGCATCATATGAAGATCCATGTAACACATTGTTTAAGCTATACTTTCATTTAAAAGCATTTTACACCATCAATTCTACTTGCATTATGCCTCTCTCCCTTTCATGTTCCTATCCATTAGATATCTGGACTCTGCCTCCCCTTGTCACTGCATTATATACCTGGGAACAATGGGACTGAAGAGAAGTTCAGTATCCTGTTGAGGAGAGGTCGGAGTTCATTCTTCAGGCAGAGTACAGGATTCTTCCTTCATTGTAACACAAAGAGCTGTCCATGGTGCTATCCTTTTGAATTTTCTTTCAAAGGATGAAAACAGTGCTTAAAGAGCATAGATAAATTTAGGAGTGTATTGAAACCTAGCATGATCTAATGAGTGGGAGGAGCATTAAGCAGCATGTAGAATTGGTTGTAACCAAGTGTTCATATATACCTTGTTATTTTTGAAGGGCATTGCATCCTTTTAATTTCTCATGGTCCTACTTTAATTTTATTTAGCATTTATAATCACCAAAAAATATTCTCAAGTATCTGTGAGCCCAATTGGAAAGCCTAAGTTCAGAACAAAGCAAACAAGATGGTGAAGTGACAGAAATGATATCCCAAGGTCTTAATTTGGCAGCATGATGATGGAATACAAGAAATATTGGGATAGGAGACCAAACATTGAAATCAGGTTTGAGCCTGACTCTCATTCTTGCTAGAAATGTGAGCTTGAGCAAGTCACTTCCATTCTCTATACATCATTTAATTACCTATAACTAAGCACGTTTTATCAGATAATTTTAAAATTCCTTCTCAGTCCAAAAAACAACAGTCCATTTTAAACCATAATATTTTCTTAATATATTCCTTTTAGTATAGCAAGTGCCTAGCACATAATAGGTTCTTAATAAATTCTTGTTTTCTTGATTTATATTAAGTACTGTAGACTGAAGAATGTGAACACCATGATCTCTGAGGTCTCTCAGCCACAAACCAGGATACTTTGATCCACTGTCCACTATCAATGATCAACATTTATCTGTTTAGTCATCATTTAATTTTACTAGAGAACTATGAAAAATCATAATTACTCAAGATGGATTGCCAGTTCATTGTCGTCTAGGAACATATTTATTTTTTTCTTTTTACTACTTTGTGCCTAGCACAGTGGCAGAAAGCTAATAGAAATTAAAGAAATATGTGTTGATTGATAGATTGAATCCAGAAATAAAATAAGGTATTGTCAAGAGTTTTGGAAATTATTTTCAAACATTAATTCTTATCATCTATATGAAAATATTTTGTTAATTGATTGTTGATGTCTATAATACAATAGAATAAATGATAAATCAATAAAGAATATAATAGAATTGATGTTCATTTCATGCTGAAAAGTCTAGTTTTTAATCCCAGCACCAATATTTATAGTTGTGTGGGTGTTTGTTTTTTTTGTTTTTTGTTTTTTGCTTTGTTTTGTTTTTGTTTTTGCTTAAGTGACTTTCCTGGAGTCACACAGGTAGGAAGTATTAGAGGGGAGATTTGAACTCAGGTCTTTCTGACTTCAGGGCTGGTGCTCTAGCTACTGTGCAACCTAGCTACCACTCAGTACCACTTTTTATTTCTTCTATTCTTTTGTGCAAGTCACCCTCTAATAAAGTGAGCATGATAGTGCTCATAGTATGTATGTAGTAGAATAGTCTGATGGGCAAACAAATAGATACTAATATAAATAGTAATAATACAAATAGAAACTTGATATTCCATGAAGTTTGAAAAAATATTCCTGCTAAATGTCGCAATAATAGCAATTATGAAAATGAAGAAATACCTTTGCCAAATGCATAGAAAAGAGAAGGCTTCATGGAGAAAGCACTTGTAAGGTGAGGTAAAAAATCAACAGGTGATATAGTGACAAAAGAATATTTTAATTATATAGCACATTAAGTAAAAGGAAGCAAAGGAAAAGGAACATCAATTAGTTGGCAAAGGGTAGAATTTTCATGGGAAATAATGATTTTTAACAATGTGAAATGGAGAGATGTAGTATGACATAATACATGAAGACACTAATCCTCAAAAGAACGGGGTTGAAGTCCTGAATCTGACACATGCTAACTCTTTAACCTTATGCAATTTACTTAATATGTCAGGACCTTGAGAGCATTTTCTATGAGTATAAAATGGAAGGAAGGAATAAATGTGTTATTTTAGAAAAATATTTCTTGCCAGGAGAGAGAGGGAAAAAAAAGAGAGACAGAAACAGAAACAGAGAGAAAAAGAGAGACAGAGACAGACACACAGAAAAGACAGAGGCAGGGAGACAGACTACAAAAAGAGATAGAAACAAAGACAAAGAATACAGACAGAGAGGCAGAGATAACAAAGTTAAATACAATTATAAAATTTTATATTTGGAGTAACATAACTTTAAGAGAGTCATTCCAATCCCTTTATTTACAGATGGGCAAATGGAGACAAAGTAATGTGAAATAACTTGCCCATGGTCATACAATTAAGAAGTATTTGTGGCAGAGATGAACCTAAAGTTTCTTAGCTTCAAGTTCAGTGTTGACTACTTGGCCGTGCTTCCTCATTAGAATGATAGGGACATCTTTGACTACTGATTGAAATTTTGTCTATATGGGATTTGAAAAGCATTTAAGGGTTTTGAGTTGAAAAGAGAAATGAGATTGTTGCATAAAAATATAGTTTGCAGGATGTGAAGGACTGCTTTCAGGGAAAAGAGGTGAGAAGCAAGGGATTGTGGTAAAAGTTTATCACAATAGTTCAGAGAATGCTATGTACCTATATATCAGGATGTCTGTAGTAAAGATAAAAAGTAGGCAACAAATCTTAGAGGTTCAGAATTGCTTCAGACCCATAACTTGTATTTTAGTTCTCAACAATTTCAATTGAATAATTTCACTCCAATTCTCTATCTTCCAATATATTTCCTGACACCACTGAGACAATCACTCACTCCAAATGTGACCTGATGGTCAGATCACTCTACACTTGAGTGCCATTGTAACTCAAAACCCCCTTCCCTCAGGCTTAAGTGGCCTCTCCAGGATGCTTCTGATGCTTTCCTTACTGAACATGGTGAGGCAGAGGATTTAATTGAATATGTGTCAAAACAGTCATGACTTGTCAAATTTTCAGGGAGAGCACAGATTCATGGGTGGGTAGGTACTCATGGAATAATTAGGAAATCATCCCAAGGAGCTTGAAAAAAAATGCCAGGACTTAAAAATAAATGTCAGAATAAGAGTTTTCAGCTGCTTAAGAAATGTAGGGAAAGTCCATAAGATGAAGAGGTTTGAGAAACAACACAGCATAATGAGAAAGAAAGCAACTTTTGGAGTGTAGTTAGGGTATATAGCATGAGAAGTATGGTGTATAAAGCCCTAGGCTTAGAATCAGGAAAACCTGTGTCTCAGTGAGTTTAATTCACTACTTTACATATGGATAGCATGAATATCCAAAGGAGAGATACTGAGTGATGAAGGAAAGGGAGAACCTTTGTGAGAACTTTTGCTTGGTCATGGAGAGCTAGGGATATAATCAACTCTTCTGCCTTGATCAGTAACCAAAGGGAAATGAATGAAGGTGCAGTCAATACTGGAAAGAGTGACCAGGAAGACTGAGGTAACAGAGAAACCAGATTTCAGTAAGAACTAGTAGCTAGGTGTGTAAGAGGAAAATATTAAAGATGAAATGAAATTTGTCTCCAAATGCAAAAGGTATTCAACACCATAATGTTTTAAAACTTTAAAATTTAAAAGTCTTTCAGTCTTAACTTTGTATTCATTTTGAGTGACACAGAAAATCTAATCTTGCTGCCTTTTTTTAAACAACACATCTGTAATTGCATAATTAAAAAATTCAGTAGTGAAATTAAGATAGAGCTCTGCTAATTAAGAAATGACAAGTTAAGGAGCTGAGAAAAGTGAGCATGAACAGTATTTTGTGGATTTGAGTCATGAAGAAAAAAATAAGAAGGAAAAAACAAGAGAGTGTTGACAGAAACCTCTGTTTTGCCAAAGGCCCAAAGTGGTCCAAGACTAGCAAAGAGAGCTTGGTCTTATTTAGAATCATTTCAAGAACATAGTTTGCAAGAAAGAAATAGTTGCATCTGTTGTATAGAATTGGTGAAGTTTGGAAGCCCCTAGAAAGCATCCTGAGAGGAGAAGTGATTATTAATCAGGAAAATATACATTAATAAGTCCTGGAAAGATTTAACATTAGTTCCAATGCATACACTTTTCACTCCTTGTTGCTGATTTATTTAGATAGACACCATGAATTTTTGGGAGAATAGAAGTGAAAGTGGGCTTTAATTATTCTTGAAAATCACTGTTTTTCCTATTCCTGCTAGTGTAGTGATATCATTTTCAAAAGTGAGTGTTTCCTTCCTTCTGTCTCCATTTTGTAATCCTTTATTCATTCTTTATTTGCATGTTCTCTTAAGTTGCAAAGTTAAGGAAGCAAATTCCAAAATTTTACCACACTATTGACACTCTCTCTCTCTCTCTCTCTCTCTCTCTCTCTCTCTCTCTCTCTCTCTCTCTCTCTCTCTCTCTCTCTCTCTCTCTCCTTCTCCCTCTCTCTTTCTCTCTCTCTCCTTCTCCCTCTCTCTTTCTCTCTTTCTCTCTTTCTTTCACTTTCTTTTCTCTTTCCTTCTCTTCATCTTTTATCGTCACCATCTTTTTCTTCTCTTTTTCCCTTCTTCACTCTCTCCCTCCCTCCCTCCCTCCCTTCCTTTCCTTCCTTCCTTCCTTCCTTTCTCCCTTCCTCCCTTCCTTCCTTCCTTCCTTCTTTCCTTCCTTCCTTCCTTCCTTCCCTCTCTTCCTTCCTTTCCTCCCTCTCTTCCTTCCTTCCCTCCCTCTCTTCCTTCCTTCCCTCCCTCTCTTCCTTCTTTCCTTCCTTCCTTCCTTCCTTCCTTCCTTCCTTCCTTCCTTCCTTCCTTCCTTCCTTCCTTCCTTCCTTCCTTCCTTCCTTCCTTCCTTCCTTCCTTCCTTCCTTCCCTCTCTTCCTTCCTTCCCTCCCTCTCTTCCTTCCTTCCCTCCCTCTCTTCCTTCCTTCCTTCCTTCCTTCCTTCCTTCCTTCCTTCCTTCCTTCCTTCCTTCCTTCCTTCCTTCCTTCCCTCCCTCTCTTCTTTCCTTCCTTCCCTCCCTCTCTCTCTTCCTTCCTTCCTTCTTTCTTTTTTTTTAAATGTTTTATTCTTCTCCCTCTTTCTCCTTTCTCTTCATTCCATTTTATATAAAATTATTATTTTTTTTTTTTATAAGTTGCAAGATTCAGTATAAACATACTGGGTCAGGGTGATAGAAGCGATACATAAGAAAGAAATATTGAAGTTAGTGGCCCCTGGGAACCTGCTCCTCAGTTCTCAGGAATCTGTGTTTTCCCCTAAGATTTTATATTTCAAAAGTACAGGTGAGGAACTACAACTATCCCAGATCCATGCTCACTGAGTAGTACCTGAGGGATGCCTTCATCATCAACTATCACCACTTTTGATGTCACCAGCCCAACCTCAACCCCTAGTTTTTTTCCCTATGGTTCCAAATCTATAAACTTAATTGCATCCCCAGCTAGGTGTTATTGTCTGTCTGGAGTACACGTATCAAGCAAGGTTCTCAGGAGGCTACAACCAATGAACTGGAAACACAAAAAAATCACACATAATGTAAAGCAAGATGAAGGCTTAAGACTCTTGAGGCTAAAGAGCTAATGCAGGACCATTGCCTAAACCAAGCTCTAGTCTACACATTTTATAGATTCTCAGTTACAATAATGCCCTTTGTCAATGATACCAAAATGTATAATGCTGTTCCCATTAGGAAAGGTAATCAACTAATTAAGACAAGCCCAACCAAACTTAAAACTATATTAATAAAAAGTAGTCATCAAAATCATACTGTAGACAGCTAAGAAATAGAGTGGCGGATCAGTGGAATAGATTAGATACACACAATCCAATAATTAAGGCCTATAGTAATCTTGGATTTGACAAGTTCCCAAATTCTAACTTCTGGAATATGAATTCACTATCTGACAAAAATTGCAGGGAAAAGTGGAAAATAATATGACAGAAACTCAGCACAGATATACCATACTCCATACCAAAATGAGGTCAAAATAGATGCATGCTTTGGGCATAAAGGATGATACCATAAACAAATTAGGAGAACAAGGGATAATTTTCCAATCAGATCTTTGGAGAAGGAAGGAATTTATGACCAGAGAAGAAGTAGAGGACATAATGAAAGGCAAAATGGACAATTTTGATTACATTAAATTAAAAAGTTTTATACAAAGAAAACCAACAGAAACAAAATTAAAATTGAAGTGCAAAGCTGGGAAATATTTATAGCTAGTATTTCTGATAAAGGTTTCATTTCTAAAATATATAAAAACATTGTCAAATTTATAAGAATAAAGTTCATTCCCTAGTTGATAAATGGCAATTTTCAGATGATGAAATTAAAATTATCATATAAAAATGTTCTAAATAATTATTGTTAGAGGAAGGAAAATTGAAACAACTCTGAGCTACCCATCACATCTCTTCTATTGATAAAATGACATGAAAAGATAATTAATGATGAGTATTGGAGGGAATTTGGGTAACCTGGGACAATGAAGCATTGTCTGCTAGAGCTATGAAATGATCCAACATTCTGGAGAGCAATCTGGGAAGATCCACAAAGGTCTGTCAAATTTACGTGTCCTTTGACCCAGCAGTGCCAGTACTAGGGCTGTATCCCAAGGCAGTCATGAAGGAGGGAAAAGAACCAACATGTGCAAAAATGTTTGCAGCAGCTCTTTTGGTGGTAACAAAGAAGGAAAATGAGTAGATGTCCATCAATTAGGGAATAATGGAATAAGTTGTGATATGTGAAGGTAATAGAATACTATTGTTTTATAACACAATGATGAACAAGCTGATTTTAGAAATAGCTGGGAAGATTTATATGAACTGATGCTGAGCAAAGCAAACAGAAACAGGAACACAATAACAGCAAAAATGTGTGATGATCAACTGTGAAAGACTTGGTTCTTCTCGGTGGTTCAGTGATCCAAAGCAATCCTGATAGACTAGATAGAAAATGCCAACTGCATCCAGAGAGAAAACTATAAGAATGTAAATCTACATATGTTATGGTCACTTCTTCTGTTTTCTTTTTGCTCCCAAAATGATTCATAAAGCAATGTGTATTAAAATAAATTTAAGAAAAAAAGACAAGCCCCAAATAAGACTGCCTCATTTTCCCTTTCTCTACTCTTGACTTTTTTTTTTTTTTTTGCAAGTGAAAATAGTATGCCTTTATTCACATTTCATCAGTTCTTTCTCTGGACATGTGTAACATTTTCCATCGGAAGTCTTCTGGAATTTTATTGGATCATTGTAATGCTGAGAAGAGTTAAGTCCATCATAGTTAATCATTACACAATGTTATTATTTTCTTGGCTCTCCTCACTTCACTCAACATCAGTTCATATACTTCTTTCCAGGTTTTTCTGAAATCTGCATGTTTATCATTTCTTATTACACTATAATATTCTATTTCACTCATGTACCATAGCTTTTTCAGTCATTCCTCAATTGATGGGCATTCCTCAATCTCCAATTCTTTGCTACCACAAAAAACTTTGCATATATAGATATTTCCTGCTTTTTATGATCTCTTTGGGATAGACTTAGTAATGGTATTATTTAATCAAAGGGTATGGACAATTTAGTAGCACCTTTAGACATCCAAACTGTTCTCCAGAATGGTTGGATTAATTCTTAATTTTATTAACAATCTATTAGTGTCCTAATTTTCTTTTTTTTTTATTTTATAATTATAACTTCTTTTTGACAGTACATATGCATGGGTAATTTTTTACAACATTATCCCTTGCACTTACTTCTGTTCAGATTTTTTCCCTTTCTCCCCCAACCCCCTCCCCCAGATGGCAGGCAGTCTTATACATGTTAAATATATTACAATATATTCTAGATACAATATATGTTCTACTCTTGACTTTTACACCTGTAATCTCTTGTTCTCAGTCTCTCTGTCAATTGCCCTTCCCACTTATACATCTGGTTTCACTGCATATGTGACCTCAAAAATTCTCTTTTACCTAATTTTGTTTCCAGATTATGTTCACACTTGTACTTTCATGGTTGCAATAACATGTTATGTTTTCAAGTAAAAGAGACTTTAATGTCTTTGTTCTTGATTTCTGCAGCAGAGAAAAACAATGATAATTAAATTAAATTATGTTTGAGAGGCAACATGTTTTACTGGAGAGTAGCTTTTAATTTATGAAGATGAATGCAAGCCCTGAAATATTGGCTATATGACTGATCAAATTATCTAACCTTTTAGTGGCTGAATCAACTAGGTGCCAATCTCCACTGGGAAAGAGACCATATATCTAGGAACTTTTTTTTTTTCCTAAAGAAATTATAGTCTTTATTTAAAAATTAATTGAGTAAAACATATTTTGTATGTTGTATTTAATTCCTATGTACAGGGGACTATATTTTTTCTGGGAATACACTACCTTTTTCATGGAATTTACAATGCAAACCTAGCAAGGAGCTTACGTTAGCTTATTTTATAGAACTCTTTGGTGAGCTAATAAAGATTATACTCTTACTTTGAATTAAGTATGAAAAAATAAAATATTACATAAGATTAAAGAAGAGAACAGTTATAATGAAATAATTATTCAAATTTTAATTAAAAATTCTTGCATCAAATTCTAAGAGTTTAATATTGTATTTTATTTTTTTCCCTGAGGCTGGGGTTAAGTGACTTGCCCAGGGTCACACAGCTAGGAAGTGTTAAGTGTCTGAGACCAGGTTTGAACTCGGGTCCTCCTGAATTCAGGGCTGGTGCTCTATCCACTGCGCCACCTAGCTGCCCCAATATTTTAATTTTTAACATAAAGCATATGAAGCAGACATTTCAAATAATATGATGAAAGAAGTAGATAGCACTAGAGTGAGAAGTTTTTAGAGAGAAGTAAGTTAAGTTGAGGGGAATAAGCAAAAGAGAATAAGCACTGGGGGGACAGTGAGTGCATATGAAAAATAATAATTAGTTACTCAGTATTACTGGGATGATGGTATTTCTATATTGGAATATAAAACTTAAGATTCAGGAAAACAAGAAATGGGAGAAATAACATTATCTGACATCAGACATTGGAATATAGACCAAAAGTAGGCAAAATATTTGTCAGTCAGTGATAATATCTGACAGGGCTATATTCTTTAGTGTCCCTGAAGATATAAGATGTACAATGAAGAGGATGACCCTAAAATACTCTAAGAAATTAGGACACAAAAGTTCCCTCTCATAAAGCAATTTATAGGCCTCTTTCAACCAAAGGATCACTCAACTAATTACGATGCATTTATCAAGGACCTATTAACTGCCAGGCATTGTAATAGTTGCTAAGGAATCAAAGGCAAGAATAAAAATCCTGCTGCCATTTGGGAGTTTTTATCTTCACTCTCTCTACCAGTCCCTTCTCCATGATCTGGAAGGAAGGATGGCTCATTGAATTTTGTTCTTCTTCAAGTAGTCACCTGCTTGATCCAGAACTTACCAATACCTACTTCCTCTCTATTTTGAGTCCCAGTTAAACCTGCCAGTTTAATGTCCCTGGATATATTGAGCTAGAGGCTAAACTTAGAGAGCTTGATAGCCTTTTAAAAACTCATTCCTCAGTGATTTCAGAGCTCCAATTATACTTATCTTTGCTATTCAACTGATTATATATAGATATCATTATTCATTACTTGTTCTTTACCCCCAGTTCTTACTTTCTTATCTCCATTCCCCTTAATGCAACATCTACCTCTTCACAAACTTCCTACCATAAAGTGACCCACCTCTTCCTGTTGTCCTATTTAGAATGTCTGCTCCATAGTTAGTGCATTTACTTTCATCTTAAACTTTTAATTTGTTTTCCATTCCTTCTGTTCTTGCACTTATGGAAACGTAGCTCCTTTCTTATGAGACAACTTTACTGGTTACAGATTGCATCACTGGCTTTACTTTTAATGATAGCTATCAACTCACTGGTTGGGAGGAGGGCAAAAGTAGACAGTTTGATTCTCTCCTCAATGACTTTTCTTTTTTGAAATTCATATAATCCATATTCACCATCCAATGAAAATTCCAGTAGCTCTTATTTCCCATCCTCTAGGATTTAGTCTTTCATTTCTCAAGGATTTCAACACCTGGATCACTTTTTTTCTTTTCCCCATTGCCTGACCTCTTTAGTAGAAAACTTTAACAAACTTACTGATCCTCCTTTAACACCCTAAATTTCCACTTTCTCCCTGCAGCAAGGGAATCTTTTTTTTTTTTCATCTTCCTAGTTAATTCACTATTCCACTCAGCAAAGGATTTATTTTAAATCTTCCCATTCCTCTTCAAAACTCCCATCATTCCTCCCACGGTTCTAATATCCTCTCAGTTAAGAGCATTGCATATATTTAACTGATAAAAATAAGACCATTCACCAAGATCTCCCTTCTATCCACTTTCCTTCATTGTACTTGGAGTGTATGCCTTCCACATGTACTTGCTCTTTCATCCCCTCTCCCATAAATAATTGTCATCTCCTTTCCAAGGCTCCCCCATCATCCATGTACAAGTACTCTAATTCTATTCTATTTTTTCAACAGATAACATCCTCAGTTAGACCTACTTTCTCATGAATATTCATCTCAACCTGTCTATTGGTTTCTTACCTATTACTTACTAATGTTCCCAGGTCTTGTCAGTTCTGAAAAAAAATTAATTTCATCCACCCATCCCCTTAGTTATCATATCCATATTTCATTCCTTTTATGGATAAAATCATTGAGAAGGCTATCTATAATTCTTATAATCCATCATCCCTTTTCTTGCACTGTCTTCTTTACTCTATGCAATCTGGCTTTGCACATCATCATTCAAATGAAATTACTTTCTCCATAGTTATCAATAATCGTATAACCAAATTTAATGAACTGCTTTCAATTGACATACTTCTTGACCTCTCTGTAACCTTTGAAACTTTCTTTTTTCTCTCTCATTATTTTTTTTCAATTTCATGTAAAATGTTTAACATATTTTTAAGTTCACAACTCTCTGCTTCCTTCCCTATACATTCATTGCAAATACAAACAATTTGATATATATATATATATATATGTTAGATATAATATTTTGATATTGATCAAATTTGATATATATACATACATACATAATACATATATGCATATATGTAATATATGCATATAAATTATCAGACAAAGTGACAGAATATATAATATATATATATTATAATACATATATATTATATTTATATATATTACATATAATATATATGCATATAAATTATCATGACAGAGTTCAAGAAGTATGCCAGTTGAAAACCATTCATAATACAGTAGGAAGGCATCATGGCATAGTAGAATGTTCAGAGGACATGGGTTCAATGCGCCTCAGATTTTCTACCTGATATGAATTTAACTTTGGGCAAGTCACTTTATTTCATTTTACTTGAATTTTTACTTCTTTTCCCCTGAATTTCCTCATTTCCAAAATGAAATTATTAAGAGTAGGTGATCTCTGAAGGTCCTTCTAGTTCTGCATCTATGATCCCATAGGATGAGGACCTGAATTCAAATGCTACCTCTAATTCTTATGCTACTTCCCTGGGTTTAAGGTTTCTCATCTATATAGTTATAATAGGCTAGATAGCCTCTGAGGTTCAATTTATCTGTAAGAAAATAATCCTATTAGAAACAATGGGGCGAGTTGAGAAAACACCTTTGAAGAGTCAGGGCATTACCAAAGGCTTTGTTCAAACTAAGGTTTTCTAGATGTCTTGGAAATTTTATAAAATTGAAAAGTCATTATAAGTACCGGAGTAAAATAATTACAATTCTAGTCAAACTGGATAATAGGTCAAAGGAAAGAGGGTTACATCTGACAAGTTCTACTGGTTATTTGCTAGGTGAGGAAATATGCCTTGTCTCGCAGCTATAGAGTTAAACAGTAAATTATGTTCTGAAATTTTGTCAGTATAACTTATTTGAAAACTGAGAGAGGGAAAGGATATTTTCTTTTCTTTCTATCTAGAGATATGTTAATTTGTCATATAATATTTTACAGGGAAACCGCAGAAGCTCTGCCTCCATCAACTACTTTTCCACCACACTCTACCAAGTTACACTGATGAGCTAATGGCAGAGTACTGGATGCTTAAGTCCGCTTTCACCTGTTAAAACAACAAACATTTGTCTTTTAATAGCTTTTGACATCATTTCCAACTCTGATTGACTATAAGCAGGTGACAAACTTCAAATTTAAAGCAGTAGTTTGACTGGAAGTCTCTGACATTTAGTTAACACACACACACACACACACACACACACACACACACACACACAACTACAGGAGTGCAGATTTATTGAGACAGCACTTGCATTGAAATAAACTCAGGGATTTATATGGACCCCAGTTCAATGGGAATCAGCCATGTATTTTTTCCCCAAAAAAAGCAAATGAGACCTGAACTACATTAATGAAGACATTCTATTCTGTTCAGAACACTATAGGAAAGGGTTGCTGTTTCCTTCCTTCATCAAAAAACCTAGATCATGACCCTTTATTCTAGGCATTACATATTAGGAAATACATTGTTAAGCTGGAAAGTATCCATAGGAAGTCAATTAGAATGATGCTGTGAAAAGATAATTGGTATCAGAAGGCAGTACATTTTCAGCACGGCTCCCACACCCACACATACACATTCACAAAGAGGTAGCTTTTGATCTTATTTAATGTTACAGTAATTGGAATGGTGGGAGAATGTTATAGATAGGAAGTGATATACAGTTAAGTGAAGGGAAAGAACAAAGTGGAATGGAGTATCTTTATTTATTTATTTATTTGTCTGCTTATTTATTTATTTATTTATTTGTTTGTTTGTTTATTTATTTATTTATTTATTTATTTTTGGTGAGGAAAAACACAATTCTAATAGGAAGCAGAATTAGACAAGATCCCAAAAAATAGGTAATGGTTAGTTTTGAGGCATTTTATAGACTCTACCATCGTGCTGTTATCTACCTTCCCCTCCCCAATTAAAGAGTTCCTCTCAAGACCTTCATTATATGTTTGTGGCAGCCCCTTTTGTAGTGGCAAGAAAATGGAAACTGAGTGGATGTCCATCAGTTGGAGAATGGCTAAATAAGTTATGGTGTATGAATGCTATGGGATATTATTTTTCTATAAGAAACAATCAGCGGGATAATTTCAGAGAGTCCTGGAGAGACTTACAGGAACTGGTCTTAAGTGAAATGAGCAGAACAAGATCATTGTACATGGCAACAAGATTACATGATGATCAATTCTGATGGATGTGGCTCTTGTCAACAATAATCCAGACCATTTCCAAAGATCTTGTGATGAAGAGAGCCATGTACAGAAAGCACTGTGGCAACTGACTAGGGATCACAATAGCATTTTTACTCTTTTTGTTGTTTACTTATATTTTCTTGTCTTTTTTTTTCCTTTTTTCCTTTTTGATTTGATTTTTCTTGTGCAGCAAGATCATTTTATAAATATGTATGCATAGTTTGGATTTAATATATTCCATATTTAACACATATTAGATTACTTGACATCTAGGAAAAATGGGTGGGAAGCAAGGGGGAAATTAGAACTCAAAATGAGTATTTTAAAAAATTAAAAATCTTTAATACAAACATAATAAAAAAGACTTTCATTTTGAGGAAAGGTCTATAATGGTCATCCTTAAATCTCTCTTTTTCACATACCTCCTCCTAGCACACATTATACCATCTTTTTATATGTTATATTCTAATAGTAGAAAATATGAAGGCAAGGAAAATCTTTTATTTTTCTTGTATTTTTATCTCCAGCCCTTAGTTTGTACATAGGAAACAATATTTAAAAAAAGATTTATTAAACCCACAATGAATACAAGATAAAGTGAATATAGTGTCCTATTTATAAGAATTAACAAAAAGAAAGTGTGTTTTCAGAAGGCATTGAACAGTTTTGGTGAATCAAACTGTCTTTAACCTAGTTTATGTGGATATTTTTAATGTTATATAATACCTATTTTAACATATTCCCTTTCTTTTTTTTGTATTGTAGGTTATGCATTTAAAAACATTATTCTGAAAATAGATCCATAGATTTCACAAGATTACTACAAAATTGCATAACCTAAAAAGTTAAGAACGTATGTTGAAAAGATAGAAGAGAATGAAAATTCAAGCAACATTATTGAGAATAGATTTTAGAGAACTTTGGATATCATGACAATGAATGGAAATTTTATATTTTTTACAAAAAATGTAGTTTAAATGAGAAACGCATTTGAGTCAGAGAACAAGATTCAAAAACACACTAATATTACTGTTACCAGTTCAGGATAAAAGATTGTAAAGAAAACTTTTATAGGCTGGGGATCACTGGAGGAATGATACCATGATGTTGAGGATCTTGATGTAAATCAATATGAGAATAATTTGAAGGAACTGAAGATGTTTAGGCAAAGGATAAGATGATTCAGGAATTAATTAAGAGCAGGAACTGTTCACTTCCACTCCTCTTTCATCCCTGTGTTAAAAACATTATTTGACACATAGCAAATTTTTAGTAAATGTTTATTGATTGATTGACATTACTTTCTACAAGTAGTTAAAAGGTCATCTCATGGAGGAGGAAGTAAGCCTGCTTTGGCAACAAAAAGTAGTGGGTAAAAATTCACAAGATAAATTTGGAATCTATGTGAAAGAAATTCCTAATAGAATTATCCAAGAAGGGAATGTGCTTCTCCAGAGGGAAATAATTTTCCACCAAATTTTCTCATTCTGATTGATATGGCACTGAACAAGTAGACTAATTTAAGCAGAATTGTCATTTTTATTATTTTACCTCAGCTTAGCCAGAAACAATTGAAAATTTTCCAATTATTTAGATTGGATTTTATTTGTGTGAGAAGTATTTTGAAAATTTTCTTGGGTTTGTCTTGGCAGGTAGACCCCCAAATATTTTATTTTGTTTGAAGTATTTTTAAATGAAATTACTCTTTCTATCTCTTGCTGATGGCTTTTGTCAGTAATATATAGAAATGCTGATGATTTGTGTGGGTTTATTTTATATTCTACAATTTGCTAAAGCTATGAATTATTTCCTGTAAGTTTATGGATGATTTTTTTAGAATTCTCTAAATATATCATCATATCATTTGCAAAGAGTGATAGTTTTATTCCTCACTGCCTATTCCAATTTCATTAATTTCTTTTTCTTTTCTTATTGCTATGGCCAATATTTATAGTACAATCTTAAATAATAGCAGTGATAAGGGCTATCCTTTTTTGCCCTTGATTTTATTGGCAATGAGTCCAGCTTCTATCCATTACAATTAATGTTTGCTGAAGATTTTTAGATACTGCTTACTATTTTTAGGAAAGCTAACTTTATCCCTAAGCTCTCTAGGGCTTTTAAGAGAAATGGGTTCTGTATTTTGCCAAAAAGCTTTTTCTGCATCTATTGAGATTATCATATTGTTTCTATTGGTTTTGTTGTTGATATGAGCAATTTTGGTAATAGTTTTCCTGATATTGAACCAATTCTGCATTCCTGGTACTTGGTAATAGTATATTACCAAGATAAATTATTGTAATCTCTTTATTAATGTTTTATTTAAAGTGTTTGCATCAATTTTCCTTAGGGAGATTGGTCCATGATTTTCTTTGTCTTTTTTGACCCTTCCTGGTTTAAGTATTAGTACCATATTTTTAAAAAATATAATAGATGTTCATTGGTATATCTTGGCAAGCAAAGACAAAAGATATGAAGAATTTGACATTCAATCCTTAAATGGGAATTTCCTTGACAATTGAAAACCAACCCTGATTGGTGGAAATTTAATGAGGATGTGGGTTAGAAGTCTTCAGCTCCTCTTGCTGAAAATATAGCTTGATTATGAGACTTACCTGCCTCCATTAGTCTAATCAGGGGATCCATGTTATCGAGACAATTCTGGTTCAACTTCATGAGATGAATCACCCTAAATTCTAATGAAGTGTTATAAGAATAAGGGCTCATTTCCTCCAGGTAAGTACTAGTACAGACTGGATTCTCTTTCAACTATGAAAATATATAGTTTCTTAGTTGGGTGGTATCCCAAAACAGAAAAGCATGTACCTCAAGGGGTAGGACAATCTCATCAATAAGCCATGTCCTTCAAAGACTGATTTTTTTAGAGGGTCTTGGCCTGAAAACAGTAATAAAGGAGAAAAGTACAGTTTCCAAATTAATAATTGGCTATTAATATAATAGTAAAATAATCATCTCTTTCACCAGGCAAATGAAAGAAAGAGGAAAAAAAATCAATCAATTGTTTTGCTTTTAGAAAATAGTAACACTAGAAACAATATTTTGAACTATTTTAAATTTACATTTAATTAATGTTTTTGCATGAGAAAAGAATAGGATGAAGCCCTAATTTCAATTTCATGTGACAGAGAGGACAGATTGATGCTTAATGTGGGACAAGCTTTAAAACTAATCATATTCCTTTTTTATATATTTGGACATTCAGGTTGGAATATTTTCACATTAATATTATTTCAGAAAGAAATGTCAAAGGAAGGCGAAATAAAAAGCAATGGCCAGTTTCTAGTCAAGTAATCCAGACCTTCAGGCCTGCATTGTACACACATAGTAGAAAAATTAAGTTTCTGCAAATGTAATATGTTTCTTATAAAAGAAGGTAGTTACTTAAACTTTGGGACTTTTTCAAAGGCTTTCCTTTAAAGATGAAAGACACTTAGAAACTAAAAAAAAAAAAAAAAAAAAAAAAGCATTTCCAAACTCAAAAGTTTCCTATGTAACTTTCCGATAACTTCAATTCCCAATGTAAATCTTGCATTTTCTAATCAATTACCAAACATTTATTACCCATCTACAATAAGGCAACCAATTGAGCTAAGGGTAGAGATGGAACATCAAAAATCAAAAATAAAACACTTCCTTCCCTCCCAGGAACTTTCAATCTATTTAAGAGACAATATTAATATATGTATATAGAAATACAGAGCAACTAGGTGATTCAATGGATAGAATACAAGTTTAGAGTCAAGAAGACTTGAATTTAAATCCATTATCAATCTTACCTTGTGATCCTGGTCAAATCACTTCACCTTGTTTGCCTTGGTTATTCATTTGTAAAATGAACTGGAGAAGGAAATGAGAAGCTACACCATTATCTTTGTCAAGAAAACACCAAATTGGATAAAAAAAGAGTTGGACAAAGATGAAATAACAGAATAATAATAATAATATTTAGAAAAATAGCATCTACACTCAATATCATTTCACTTGTTATAGATTCATGTAAAAAGACATTCACATACACATATACATTCATACATGTCTATCAGCATATATTGTATCAACATCTATGTATCTATATGTGCTTATATAGACAACAAATATAATTTGGTTATGGGATATTGGGCAGCAGTAACTGAAGCAATCAGGGATGATTTGATGTTGAAGACATTATGTGTGATGAATTATGAAGAAAACCAAAAATTTTAGAGGCAGAAATGAGGAAGGAAGTCATTCTTCTCAGAGGTTACAGCCAGAGCAAAGAATATTTTGCAGACTGTTGAGTATACAAATGTGGGTAAATCATAAATGCAAAAAAACAAGAGTAATATAAAAGAAAACTATAAAAGTAGGAAGGAACCTGTTTGAAAAGGGTTTTCAATCCCAAAAAAGGAGTTGATGTTCAACCCCAGAGGCAGTAGGGAGCCACAGGAGTTTGTTGAGCATGAAATTGAAATGGTACAATTAGAATAATCATATAAACCTTTGATGGAGCATAGGTTGATTACACAAATACTAGAGGAACATATCATAATGCAAGCATAATTAATAGCATAAGGCTAAGGCAATATTCTGTGGGGAGAAATGATGCAGCCTTGATGTAGGATGGGGGCTCCATAAAGAGACAGGAGCAGTATGAGAGAATTATTGTAAACACAGAGTGCCAATCTTTGGTAAATAAATGATTACTTATGTTCTGTAAATGAGAATGGAAACTTAAGAAGGATGCCAAGGTTATAAGCCTGAATGACAGGTGCCACTTTCAACAATATCAAGCAAGATCATAAGGAGGATATTTTTATTTCCTTATCAAACCATTCAAAGCTGACCTAAATCTGACTCTAGCTGATCACATCATCACACATTTATTTTATCACATGCTTTTTCAGCCAAACTACATGATACATCAAATGTTCATCTTGTCTTTTTTCCATCCAACTCTCCTTCCATGAAAGATTTTGGAAATGTACATGGGTTCTCAGAAGTAGTGGAGACCATGGTCATTATCCCTGTCAACTTATGCCCAGTCATGTATTCCCTCCCCAATATCTTCAAATTATGATTATCCTTCTCTCAATGAAAAAATATTCTTGAATATAAATTTAAGAGCTCTAAAAGTCTAGCACTAAAAGGTTAGTGCCCACAATTTAAAGTCATAGAATCATAAAATCATAGAACATTCAGGGTGACTCAAAATGTTAGTGATCATCAAGTCTGCAACCTCACATTTTATAGATTAGCACACTCCCGCCTAGAGAGGTTAAGTGACTTGTAATCAGCCCCAAATACTCCTTAAATATTTCATTCTGAAAATTACTGTAAAAGAATCTGAGTTTGTAGTGGAAATAAAAATGTAAAGTGCATCTGTAGCATCTGGCTGTTCTGATTGGTTAATGAGACACTTTAAGGACATTGAATCATAGGATTATTTATTTTCAAATTCCATTTTAATGACAAACATTTGAATTTGTAATGCCAATGAATGAGAATATAAAGAATGGTGCCACAAACACAGTTTTCTGCTCACAAATTCTATAATAGATAGTATCAAAATTGAACGATAAGCTTTTTTATAACTCAGATGTTGGTATTCATATAATAGCTTATTATTACCCCATATTTGAAGCCTTTTCATCATATTAGATATCTACACAGCTTAAATATTAAAAATATACACTTCCAAACTCCAAGTGATTATCAAAATATGTTGAATCTCCAGGATACAGCTTTATTTGACTCTAGAGATTTAATAGTTAGGAAAAGTAGAGGTTAATGCATGGAAAAAAATAAATGTGAATTTTGTAAGACACTTTTATTATTTTACTTAGAGAGGTACCCAAGATAATTTAATTTCCTAGCCAAATACTCCCTAACTTTAGCAATTTTCAACTCAAATTTAATTGCAATTGTGAAATAGATGAAGATATTTCACAACAATGAAAGACCCATTATTAGTCATGGTTTTGAACTATTTGCCAAAATAGCAAGACATTTATGTGAGCCCTGCTAAGAAAGATCCGGTTGGTAGCTCTAGCTCCTTCAAAAATTGGCATATTATACCGACATTGAATTTTTCAAGTCTAAAAAAATCGCTTACATCCTTGTCTGGACAGAGATTCAAACTAGGTCAATTATATTCTTACACTAATCCTAACCATTATCAAAAAAAAATGTGCCTTATTTTTCAAGATGTTTATACTTGATTATGTATGTTCTCAGTGCGTTTTTTTCTGTTTGTTTTTTTTTTTGTTTGTTTGTTTGTTTGTTTTTGTGTTGTTTCTTTTTTTTTTTTTTTTCTTTTTTTGTTGTTGTTTTTTGGCACAGGATCTCTAGATGGGTGAAAAAAAAAACATTTAATAATGCCATCATTGAGCACAATTCTACTGAACACAATTCTACACAATCATATGTCTGACAAATGATCAACCAATTTGGGCTACAAGATGATCATTACAGGGAAAACATTCTGTAGAAGCTCTTTCAGCTTTAAGGACCTTCCATTTGCTAAAATTTAAAGTTTCATGGATGAGAGTTGTTACTATTGCCCTTCATTCTCAAAGAACCAAAATGTTATCCCTGTTTCTGATCAAATCAATATGATCTTGGAACGCTCTGCCACAGATTGAGCACAAATAAACCATGTGAACATTTGGGATTGATTTTCCATATTTGTACATGTTATATTTTTTGAGCTACTTCAATTCTGTTACACTTAAATAGCACAGCACCATCTTTGATTAGTGCATACCATATTGGACAACTTGTACCAATGTCTTCCATGTCATGCATTCAATTCCAATTTTTCAGAAAGACCTTGAGAGTGTCTTTGACTTGCTTCTTCTGTTCATCACATGAGCCTTTGCTTTTTGAGTGTTCTCCATAAAATATCTTTTAGACAAGCACACATTTGGTCTTGGAACAATGTAACCAGTCCATCGGAGTTATTCTCTCTCTAAAAGAGTTTTATTGCTTGGTCATTTAGTTTGAGAAAGGACCTCAGTTTCTGCTACCTTTTCCTATCAGGTGATCTCCAGAATCTTCCTAAGATAATTCAAATAGAAATAATTGAATTTCCTGCTGCTAATATATTTCCTGGGTTTCATAAGCATATGACAATAAGATCAGTGTAACAACTCTGTATACTTTCCATCTAGTAGTCTAATATTTCTCTCCCACACTTTCCTTTAAAATCTCCTAAACACTGAGCTAGCTCTGACAATTCACCAATCAACTGCATTATCAATATATACATCTCTGGGAAGTATACTATCAAGGATCTATCCACTATATTGGAAACTTCTCCATTTGCTGTAATTGTTCTACATATGGATGGTGTGGTGCTGACTGGTAGAACAGTTGCATTTTATTAATGTCAATTGTCAGGCCAGAATTAGCACAAATAGCAGAGAAAACATTCGTGCTCTGTTACATCTCAGCATCAGAGTCTACATTTGGTGTGCAATCATCTGTGAACAAATATTCATGTACCAAAATCTCCTTCCATTTTAATTTTGGCTTGTAGATTTTTTCAATTAAATAATTCTTCATTGGCACATTAGCTGGCCTTGATGTTATGTCCACCCTCAATAAAGACATCAGACAACATCACTGGAAATAGCATGCTAAAAAGCATGAGCACAAGTACAAAGTCTCATTTCACTCCATTGGTGACTGGAAGAGCACATGAGTATCGTCCATGATCTAGAACCCTAAGATACATACCATCACCAAATTGCTATTTCATACTGATGCATTTCTCCAGGCAATAACATTTTGACATGGATTTCTGTGAGTCCTCATGTGTTATGATTCTTACAAGGTATTAAGACAGTGGAATTGATAGAGTCAATGGTTGTTTAGCAGGGTGCTTAACAGTTGTCTAGATGTATTTAGTACTTGCTAGAGTTCTACAAGATTCACACTTTAAGAGAGCATATATACGCTAGGAGCCTCAAGCAGGATGCACTTCAGGAGATTCAGAGCCAGGATTCAGTCAAAGAGATTCAGAAGCCAGAGACAGCAGTCAGGTAGAACAAAGGAAGACAGAGAAGTGGTGGCAGGCTGTCCAATGGAGAACACTGAAACCAAAATCCGGAAGGCCTCCAGAAAACTAGCCAAGCCCTAAGTAAAGGAGATAAGACTTGGAAAGAGACAATAAAGGATTTGGATTTTAACTCCCGGCTGCATTTGAGGTGATTATTACACTGAACTGAAACGACTGGCTGCCTCCAGAAGCTCCCCCAAGAAACCTGTTCCCAGAGAACATTATATTTTAGAGAACAACATTACACTCATGACTGACAGTCTGAAAAGCCTTCATAAAATTGATTTGTACATTTTTTTCATGTTTCAAAAACAAAGTGGGATCCCGGCCTGCTAGAGATAATAAGAAGGTCAAAATTAGGTTAATTAACAATTTAAGGCACCTTTTTTAGCCCTTTCTTCACATCAGGAGATGATCAGTGTGGCCCGTAAAATGCTTTTCAGATACCCAGATGACTGCCAAATCATACTGCTGTGTCCAGCAAGAAAGTGACTCTAATGCCTGGTCACCTACGTATAGGATCTTGACTACACTTCCCAGGGTATCTGTACCTGTTGCTTTGTCACTTGCCCATCATCACAGAACTTTAAGGTAGGTAGAAATGGTACAATGTTATGGATGATGCCTTTGGATTCATGCATAAATTGGATTTTAACTAAGGCTAAGTTGTACAAGGTCATTGACCTTACTCTCTTTTCCAGAGTAATCATAGTCTAGATAAAACCACTGTAATGGTTGAGATGCAATGAATGACTCTTCTGTTTTCAATATCTAATCAAGCTCAAGTGCTCCACAGTGCCTGATTCAGCAGCCGGGAGTTAAAAATCCAAATCCTTTATTATCTCTTTCCAAGTCTTATCTCCTTCACTTGGGGCTCTGCTAGTTTTCTGGAGGCCTTCCGGATCTTGGTTTCAGTGTCCTCCACTGGACAGCCTGCCACCACTTCTCTGTCTTCCTTTGTTCTACCTGACTACTGTCTCTGGCTTGTGAATCTCTCTGCTGGAATAATTGTTCTCATCTTCATTCTACCAGAGGAAATCTTCACATGCTTGGTGTAGACATCCCCCTAAGGGATTGAGACTTCTTGGTTACTTGTTGTGGGCCAGAACTCTGAACTTGAAACAAAGGATTCTTACAAGATGCTAAGTCAGTGGAATCGATAGAGACAATGATTACTAATTTAGCATGGTTCAGTATGATTGATTTAATACTATAACAAATAATGGTTTCCTAGTAATATAATAATTGGTGTATACTCAGTGTGGAGTATATAAGCAGGGATTAAGAGCCACAGAGGAGAAGCTCTCAGGGACGGAGAAGCTCTTAGAGGCTGAGACAAATTTATTCCATCGTCCACCTTTGGCTGGAGGCTGAAGCACAAACCTTTGGATTTGGAGAGATTCAGAAGGCAAAGAAAACAGGCAAGAGCTCAAACTCTCAGAAAGAAGGAGAAGAAAACCAAGTGAAGGAGATAGGACTTTGAAGGAGACAATAAAGGATTTGGACTTTAACACCTGGCTGTACTAGTGGTGATGACAGAGACTCCAAGGCAACCAAACAAGAGAACATTACAGTTAGCCCATCCGCCAAAATGGTTTACTGGGCTGTGGCTAATGAACATACTGTAGTTTCTTAGAGTCACAAATGAGAGCTAAATGCCAAAGGTGGAAATCAGTCCTGAAAAGATTTTGGCAGTCCCGTCATCAGAGTTACTAGTCTTCTCTGAACACAAAGTGTACCATGGGTAAGAGATGATAGATAAGAAACTAAATACATGGACAGGAAAACACATATGTGTGTGACTATATATAAATAGATAAATATATAAATAGATATATATCTTCATGATATATCTATCTTATATCTCCCTTATTTTCCCCAAGAAATTTCCTAGCATCTTTCTAGAAAAAAAAGTTTCTTAAACTGTGAATTGCGGCCCCACATGGGGTCAAATGACTGATTATGGAGGAGAGAAACTATGATTTATTATTGATAAATATTTGATTTTATAAATATTTTATATATCTATATATCCCAGGATTGTGTAAAATTTTTCTCAGGCATAAATGGCTAAATGGACAAAGTCTCTTTTATTTTATTTTTTTTCCTGAGGCTGGGGTAAGTGACTTGCCCAGGGTCACACAGCTAGGAAGTGTTAAGTGTCTGAGACCAGATTTGAACTCGGGTCCTCCTGAATTCAAGACTGGTGCTCTATCCACTGCGCCACCTAGCTGCCCCAATGGACAAAGTCTCACTGAGTTTCTTACTATACAGTTTAGTTAGTTATCAATCAATTAACATCCTTTAAACTCATAGTATGGGCTATATACTGTGCTATTTGTTAATATTTTCATTGATGCTTAAGTATCTCTTCAGATCTCCAGCACTACTTGATGCCTTTTCATTATGTTTTACTACCTCCTAGTTTGCAAATAACCTTATCATACAACAAACGTCCTCATCACTAGATATGTGTGATTGGAGCATCCTATTTTCTTTCAATTTATCAGAACAGAGAGGCATTTAGTTTAATGTATAGAACCCTGGGTTTGAGATAATATAAACAAGAATGGATACATGAGTGAATGAAAGAAAATATTTTGCACACACACACACATGTGTGTGTATGTATATATATATACACATATATATGCATATATATGTATATATATACATATATATATATGCATATATATATGTGTGTGTGTATATATATATATATGTATATATATATACATTTTCCCAAAATTTTGAGAAACTTTAGGGAGGGATGCACATTAAAAAAGTAAAATATCTAAAAGATTTTCTCCCAGAAAGCTTAAATTCTAATAGACAAAAGAACATGTTTTTGCCAATGATGAGATTCTGTGATAATGGAACATTAAAAATATACAGTAAAAATTTTTGCTTTAAAAAGTTATAAAGATAGAAGAGAGTCAATAGAGTGTTATACTGCAAACCCTTGATAGCAACAGCATTGTATTTAATTATTACCCCAGAACTAAAATCACAAGGTGAACAGAAAGATTTAAAGGCACTTGGTGATAGAACATTTCACATTAGACACTCACCCATCAAGAGAGTAAGATGACAAGGCAGCAATTTGAGATATGAATGAATTGAGTCTTTCAGAGCTCGTTCCCTAATCTGATCCCCTCAATGACACACACTAACAATGTGACATCAAACTATTTATATAAAATCTCCGTGTTCCAGGCAACTCTTGAAATCCATTGAGTTGACAGAAATGATGTTGATATTCACTAGGAAAAAAAAAAAAAAAACTCCAAATGGAGAGCTTCCAAAGTTGATAAAATTTAAAGCTTGAGAAATGATGAGGTGAGTGACCTGGGGTCCCAGCTTAAGTGGAAGATTTGGAAAGAATTCTCAAATATGCAATCTATCATTTTTTTGCTGTGTTTTTAAGACAAAATGTTTTCCCAAGACATTCAGCAAGTTTAGATGTCTATGGTGCTTTAACAATTTACAAAGATGATTCTACACAATGATTCTAGGGAAAACAAACAAACCAACCAAAAACTGAGTCTAGAAAGTCAACAAAATGGTGTCTGCACTAAGCATATTTAAATATTTCTAGTAAGGGAGAATGCTCTAACTTCTAAAATAGTTTATCCATTTGGGAAGCATTCTAATCGTCACAAAATATTTCTCTGAAGCAAACCTTTTTCTGTTTCTTAGTAATTTGAACCAATTATTCTACTTGCCATTGCTTTGTTTCTGTCACATCTGACTCTTTTTGATACTATTTAGGGAATTCTTAGCAAAATACTGGAGTGATTTGCTATTTTTCTTGAGCTCAATTGAGGAAACTGAGGCAAGCATACTCAAATGACTTACTTGGGGTCACAAAGCTAATGTCTGAGGCCAGATTTAAATTCAGGGAGATGTGTCTTCCTGACTGGAGCCCTAGCACTCTATTCACTGCACCATCTAGCTGCCATCAATTATTCTAAGTTAAGTCCTTTAATACCAAACAGAAAAAAAAAAAAACAACTTTATCCATTTTCTACATAAGCCTTTCAAATATTTGAAAACATCTGTCATGTCCTCCCTAAATTTTTTCTTAGACTGAATAAGGTTTTCATCAATCATCCTTCTATATATTAATGCCTCTGGGAGAGGGGATAGGGGGAAGGAGGGGAAAAGTTAGAACAGAAGGTTTTGCAAGGGTCAATGCTGAAAAATTACCCTTGCATATATCTTGTAAATAAAAAGCTATAAAAATAATTGCTCCTCCATATTATGGCTAAAGAATGGTGGGCTGGAAGCACTGTTACACTCCAGATTTTTGGATGCAGGGTCAGGGGCTAACTCAGTCTGGATCTGAGGGCAGATGCTATTCAAGATGGTGATGGAGGTTTGACTTGTTTAACATATGATGCCTATGTCCCTCCCTCAGGGAGAACTTGTTGTTTTTACAATAAATAGTAGAGATGGGCTTTGAATCCAGTAAAAAGATCAACATGTTGGAGATCCTACTAATGTGGAGTTAATATTTTAATAGGGATGAGATAATGTGAAATAAAGATGTCCAGCTAAAATATTGTGAGGAGTTTGAACATAGATACAAACCATTTTCTGCTTTGATGAGGAAAAGAAAGTAGTTAAGTTAAAAATCTGGGATGGAGTTACTACCTGAACTTTGGAGGTAAAAAAAACGTTAATAAGGACAGATTTTGGGGTATAGCAGAAACATTGGCTCCAGACTCAAAGAACATGGTTTCGAAATCTCCTTCTGAGGTTGAAAAGCTATGTAAATTTGGTTGTCTTTTACCATACCTGATCCTCATTTTCCTCTTCTATAAAATTATAGTGTTACATAAAATGCCTTGGCAATATCCCTTCCAGTCTGATATTTATGAGATGAACCTTAGATTTCATTTCAGGTTTTTTTTTTTTTTTTTTTTTTTGTTGTTGTTGTTGTTGTTATTGTTGTTGTTTTTTGTTTTTTTTTTTCCAGGAAGGATAGTTACTAATATTTTTATTAATTCCAATTTGCTTATAGACTTTCAATTCAACCATTCTATTTCCAAAGCTGTTTACTAGATTAAATCTACCAGATCCAGTAAATGCCTATTTTAGCCTTTAAGCCCAGGAAGTACAATCACCAGAAGAGCCAGAGAACAAGAGGGATTTGGCAGTGTCCCATTGGATATAGCTCTGTCTAGTTGACTTGCTTATCTTTTCTTTGGGATTTAATAGGCTGCAGCCTGATGTAATTCTGGGAACTATCTACGAGCTGTTTGTTTTCTTTCCTCTCTTTGTTCTAACATTAAACAGTAACCTCATGAATTGAATTTTGATGGCATTCTGCTGCTTTTTGCTAGACTGTTATTTCCTATTTTCATGTTTCCCCTGTGATCATATCTAATACAAGTGAAAAATCTTGTAAAAGTTAAAATGGGAAGGCCATTTATATATTCGCTAGGCCATGACCAGAATCAGTAATCAGAAACAAAACACGAAACAAAATTCGTGTTTTGGGATTGCATCTGAAAAAAATTATCTATTAGTTTTGCATCTTACTTTAAGGAAGCTTCCACATTCCATATTTTGAACATTCCTGAGTATTAATTTTTTAACCTCCAGATTGATACTATTTGTCCTTTTTTTATGTGAAAAGGTTACATTGATCCACATGAATACCTTCATGCTCAAAAAAAAAAAAAAATCAGCCTGTAATGGAAAATGGCAGAGGTATGGCATATCTGTCAATCACAATAATTTTATTGGTCCTTAATAAAAGCATTCATAATAGTAATAGAGAGGCAGGGCAAAAAATAAAATAAAATAGAAGGCTCACTTTGGAGTTGGTAATATTTGTGTTTAAGCCATGCCTTTAATAAAGATTAATTCTGAAACCATAATTAAATCATTTGACTTCTCATTATGTGCAGAAAAAAATTAATGAGAGTATCAGTTATATATAAGCATTGCTAGATGAAGTTCCATACCTGAATGTCCCTGAACTCCCCACAGGTATTGGCCAACTTATATTATTAATAAAGGTAACAATGAGAGTAACCATTATCTGAAATGTTTAACATTAACAAAACAGATTAATGACTCCCACAAACCTCTTTAAGATTTATAAAATTCTGTTTTATCATTGTATTCTCGGAACAACCATATTAAGAGCTACAAGTTCTATTCCCATAGTTTGCATTTAAGTTAGCTAAGGCTTAGAGTGATTAATTGACTTAACAATGGTCACATAACTAATAAGCTTCAGTAGCAAGATTTGAAAATACTTCGTGAGGGATTCCAATCAATAAATAAAATGTTCTCACCCAATGATTGTACAATGTGATAGTAAAAGTATAAGTTTTTACAAGCATAAAATGGGTTCTCAAGGAGGATTTTGGACATATAGCAAATTAGGCCTAAAATTCCAAGATCTCTAGATTGCCATTGTACTTCAACAACAATATTATGTGATGATCAATTCTGATTTTCAACAATGAGATGAACCAAATCAGTTCCAATGAACTGAACCAGATACACCCAGCAAAAGAACTCTAGAAGATGATTATGAACCACTACATACAATTTCCAATTCCTGTAATTTTGTCTGCCTGCATTTCTGATTTCCTTCACAGGCTAATTGTACACTGTTTCAAAGTCCAATTCTTTTTGTACAGCAAAACAACTGTTTGGTCACGTATATATGTATTGTATTTAATTTATACTCTAAGATATTTAACATGTATTGGTCAACCTGCCATCTGGGGGGAGGGGAAGAGGGGGAAAATTAGAACAAAAGGTTTGGCAGTTGTCAATGTTGTAAAATTTACCCGTGCATATATCTGGTAAATAAAAACTATTAAAATTAAAAAAAAAAAAAAGAAAAGATCCCTAGATTTCCCCCACAAACAGAACAAAAGAATCCCTCAGGGTGAATGCAGACTGATGAAAAAAAAAAGACTCCTTGATCATGGTTTCACTAGAGTGAAATGGAAACATCTCCAGGCTGGCTCCACAGAAATAATTTTCAGTGAGCTCTGGGGTTAGTTTGGTTCTGAGGCAACCTCAGTGGAAGTCAAAGGAATTTTCACTTCCCTGACAGGAATGGATACTCAAGGTCTGAGTTCAGGAAGACTGAGAGAACCTCAGCTGATCAGAAAAATCAGGCCCAGCTGTGCTGCTGAGATTCAGTCCTGGACAAGAAGGAACTGCACACTGGGAGTGCAGAAGGAGTGGAGCAGGGATGCTGCTGGTTCTTGTAAGAGGGTAGAGCTATAGGATGGGATTTACAGAGAGAAGAGATGAAGTAAAGCTAGAGGTACCACCTCTCTTCAAATTTGAAGTGCTTATACTAGTAAATTCTCATTAAAAATAAGGAAAAGGAGAAATAATCCAATCAAAGAAACTTACTATGGCATTAGGAAAGACCAGGGTTATTTTTGTAGGGAAATGATGAAGTACAAAAAGTCTCTCCTACCCAAAAAGAAATGCTAAATGGCTACCTACTCAGAGAAAAAAAACTTAGAGAAGAATCCAAAAAAGACTTTAGAAATAAAATAGGAGAGCTTGAGGGAAAAAAATGAATGAATAAATGAGTGAGTGAGTGAAGGAATAAATAAGAAGAAAAACAGCATTGTGGTAAGGAAATCAACCAACTGTAAAAGGAAATCCAGAGTCTTGAAGAGGAAAATAATTCTTTGGGGACAACTACATGATACAGTGGATAGAGCATTAGCCCTAAAATTAGGAGGATCTTATTTCTCCTCTGGCCTCTGACACATCACCAGCTGAGTGACCCTGGGCAAGTCACTTAACCTCAGATGCCTCACTTAGAAAACTAATAATTATAATAATAATTCTTTGAAAATTTTACTTGGGCAAGGGGAAGCCAGTGAAGTTATAGGGGGTCAGTCAATAATAAAATATAAAGAACAAATAAATAAAACAGAATGTGAAATATAAACAAAACAACAGATCTGGAGAGCAGATCAAGAAGAGAAAATATGAGAATAATTGGGCTACCTGAAAGATGTGATCCAAAAAATGAACTTTGACACAGGAAGGCAAGAAATAATCAAAGAAAGTTGTTTTAGAGTGATAGAACATTAAGGGAAATTAACAATGGGCAAAATCCACCAATCACTACCTTAAGGAGATCCTATGTGGAAAACCCATAGAAATATTTATTATCAAATTTCAAAATTCCCACATCAAAGAGAAAATTTTACAATTATCAAGAAACAACACAAACAATAACAATTTTAATATGCTTGGGCTACAATTAGAATTATACAGGATTTATCATCAGCTACAATAAAACACTATGGGTCTTGGAATATTATATATCGAAAATCAAAATAACTGTGGCCAAAAATATCATGTCCAGCAAAACCAGATATAATATTGAATGAAGGCATTCAATGAAATTGCATATTTTTGAAATTTCTTTTTTAATCATAAGATATATTTGAAAGTAGCCTCAACTTTTTGAATAGCATTTCCTTGAACAAGTTGTTAAAATTCTCTAAATCTCAGAATATTTATTTCTAATTTGCAAAATGGGAAACTTTTCTCTCATACTACCTACATCCCAGTTAAGTTAAAAATGAATTATCAGAGATTCATAAAATTTAAGAGCTATAAGAACTACTAGAATTAATCTAGAAATATATATATATATATATATATATATATATATATATATATATATATATATATATATATATATATATACACACATACATACATACATACAGATGAGGAAAGAAAGACCTGGGAAATGAAAAGAATTTGTTCCAGGCTACTCATTAAGGAAATGGATAAGCTGGAACTAAAACCCAAGATTAATTTATCAAAAGTTCAAAGTCCTATACTAAAGGTTTATATTGCAGAGTCCATGTATATATATATATATATATATATATATATATACATATATATATATATATATATATATATAAACCCTTTTCCAATATAATTTTTTCCCTATATTATTCTCTATATAGTAATAGATGAAAATGTTAATATATATACATATACATACATATCAATATATGATTTTTTATTGTGAGGAAGAGCTTGTAGACTTCACTGAAAGTTCAGAGGGGTACATCATACAAAAAAAGTGAAGAACTTCTGATTGAGAGCTTGAGAAGGGCCTAAAATAGTTGGGGGGGAAATGTTGTGCTTCTAAATCACAGAAGATGCTACATGTATTAAGAATCCCCTGGCAATTAAAAAAAATGAACAAAGATGCTACATGTATTAAGAATCCCCTGGCAATTAAAAAAAATGAACAAAGGCACTAAAAAAATCCACACTACCAGTCTGCTCTGGTCTGATGCAAAAGTGAGGAAAGACAATGTATCAGAAACTGGAGAAGAAATGTCCTGTCCTGTTGTTTTGTCTCTCCATTGTTTATTAAGTCCATTTGAGAAAGACACTGAGTTATACCAGAGAACTAATGGACTAATTAAAAGATATATATATTTCTCTCTCTCTCTCTCTCTCTCTCTCTCTCTCTCTCTCTCTCTCTCTCTCTCTCTCTCTCTCTCTCTCTCCTTGTATATACAGATAGATAGATATAGAGTTATGGAGATATATAGATACATAGATATAGATAGATAGATGTGTATAGATAGTGATAGAGATATATAGATATAGTTATACATACAAAGAGAGAGTTATATAGACAGCTTGAACTTGGAAACATAAAAATATTAATCGCATTTGGTTTTTATTATTGGCAGTAAAAGATGACATTCATCAAAACAAAAAGAAAAAGGATCACTCCTTTCAAAAGAAATTCATTAATGCCAACTTGGGGATTTATAATATTGGCATTTATAATATGTGAAAGATGAAAGTGCAAGACTAAGAAGCACCTTTCAGGCTTCTTTGCTCCATATTTGTTCAATATCCATTTTCATCTGCTTATGAGTTCAAAGTTTAGGACTATTTTTTTTTTCTTTTTCTTTGAGGCACAGTATTAGAGTCTAAACTTCAAAGTATATTTATATTACATATATACATACATGCACACATGTGTATGTACTCATGTGGATCTGTGTATGTACATATGTGCATATTGCTTATATAAGTGAATGCACATGTATTTATGCGTGTATATATGCATATTTATGAAAATGTATATTCAAATATCTATACTATGAATACGCATATTTACATATATGTAACAAACTTGTATATTTATTCTAGACTCAAGGGGTTTGTTCTTTTGGGTGAATACATAAAAACAAGTAAAATTACATACAAATTAATAAAAAGATGGAGTGAAGAAATTATTCCCCAATAAATAATTGGTCAAAAGTTAATTTTTTTAAATTTTAAAGCTTTTTATTTTCAAAATATAGGCACCAATAATTTGACAACATTGACCCTTGCATAACCCTGTGTTTCAGATTTTCTCCTCTTTTCCCACCTTCTCCTCCCACTACAGATGGCAAACAATTCAATATATGTTAAACATGTCAAATTATGTATTAAATCCAATATGTATAAACATATTTATACAATTCTCTTGCTGCACAAGAGAAATCAGATGGGATAAAAGTAAGTTAACAAGAAAACAAAATGCAAGCAAACAATAACAAAAAGAGTAAGAATATTATGTTTCCATTCAGTTCCCCCAGTCCTCTCTCTGGGGTAGATGGCTCTCTTCATCACAAGATCATTGGAACTTTCCTGAATCATCTCATTGTTGAAAGAGTCACATCCCTCAGAAATGATCGTTGTATAATATTTATGTTGCTGTGTATAATGATCTTCTGGCTTTCTGGAGGGAAATGGACCCACATGTGCAAAAAATGTTTGTGGCACTTTTTTTATAATGGCAAGATACTGGAAACTGAGTGGATGCTCATCAGTTGAGGAATGGCTGGATAACTTATAGTTTATGTATGTTATGGAATATTATGGTTCTATAAAAAATGATCAGGAAGATGATTTTAGAGAGCTCTGGGGAGACTTACATGAACTGATGCTAAGTGAAATGAGCAGAATCAGATCATGGTACATGACAACAAGAAGACTATAAGATGATCGATTCTGATGGACGTGGCTCTCTTCAACAATGAGATGATTCAAACCAGTTCCATTTGTTCAGTGACTATGAGAGCCATCGACACCCAGAGAGAGAATTGTGGGAACTGAATGTGGAACACACCATAGCATTCTCACTCTTTCTGTTGTTATTTGCTTGTATTTTGTTTTCTTTCTCAATTTCAATTTTTCTTCTTTCTTGATCTGATGTTTCTTGTGCAACAAAATAATTGTATAAATATGTATACATAGATTGTATCTAACATGTATTTCATCATATTTAATGTGTATTGGACTATCTGCCAGCTAAGGGAGGGGGTAGAGGGAAGGAGGGGAAATTTGGAACAAAAGGTTTTGCAAGGGTCAATGTTGGAAAAATTACCTATACATATATTTTGTAAATATAAAGCTTTAATTTTTAAAAAAGGATATTTGATCTTATTTTTAATCTAGTTGGTAGAAGTTTTTTTTTTAAATCAATTTACCGATACTTTGTTCTTTTTTCTATATCACAATACTTGTGTTTGTAATACTTGCCAAGGTCATAATTTTTGAAAGTATCTATCTATCTATCTATCTATCTATCTATCTATCTATCTATCTATCTATCTATCTATCTATCTACCTATCTATACGTATGTTTGTGAATACACACATATACATAAACATATACCATCTGTTTCTATGGACAAACATAAACTGTTTTAAATGCTGTGCACTTGATTATCATTATAGATACACACAAAGATAGTAAATCTCTGTGGCTACATTTGAACTCAGGTCTTTTTTATCTTGGTTCCAACTCTAACCATTGAGTTGCCTGAGTTTAAAGATAAAGCAACACCACCACCAATAACTATGATAATAATAAACAATATTCATATTTCATTTTATGTTTTGCAATATATATCTACACATACATACATGCATGTACTCATTTTATCTTCATAATAATTTTGTTTAGTACATACTCATTACTCCCAATTATCCCTATTTTACAGAGAAACAAACTGTAGCTAATAAACTTGATCAAAATCACAGAGCAGCAAAGTGCCTGAGAACTAGATTGGATTTTAGCTCTTTCTTCCTCCAGCACCTGCTTCTGCTCTCCATCCAACGGGCTGCCTACCTAAGTTATTTATTAGTGTCAGAACAGGGTCATATATTTGAATGAAATAAATATTATATACCAGTAAATTGAACTTTGTGATAAAATCAGCCAATTGTCTGGAAGAAAATAACTAGGAAATATAACCTAGTCTAATGTGGAAGACTTAGGCAGCTACATCATCAGAGGCAAAGGGAGGCCAGAGGGCACTTGCAGCAGCTGGACTGGGTGTTATAAAATAGAAAGAACTCAGCTGAGGACAATTTCCCATGCCTCTCTTACGCATCCATCCCTACTGTGACTTGTGATATTTCACTGCCTCTATTTCAACATCAAGGATTATCCAGACTGAGAAGCCATGTATCTGAAATAAACATTTTTCTTTAAACAGTGACTCTAAGCTCAGATAGGTGTGCACAGCTAAGTAATTTGGTGTCATGAATGTCTGTGATGTGTGTTAACAGCATTCAAATGAGACTTTATAGAAGGCAGATTCAATCATAAAAACAATCTTGCAGAGTAGTTTTTTGGCAATAGGATGGTGAAACCTCTGACAACCCTCTTTGATGCTAAAGAGCAGAGCCAATTTGCAAATTCCAAAGTGAAGTATTGCAAGCTTGGGCCTGTGGCCTACAGGAAATGTTTCTCGGCTGGAAGACATCTGCTCTGATGCGTAATTTACACTCCATTTCAGAAATAATAAGCAAGGATTTAAAGGTAAAATTGATGTAAATATTTATGCTGCCTTCCAACTTGCTTTTTGAAGAATATTGGTAATGAGAGCTTTTTTTTTTTCTTTTTTGTAGATGCCCAGCTTTCTTGTGTGTGTGTGTGTGTGTGTGTGTGTGTGTGTGTGTGTGTGTGTGTGTGTGTGTATATTGGTAAATAAACTTAGCTGCTTTTATATTTTGCCTTTTTGTGTTTTCACTTGAATCTTCAATGATTTGTTGTATTTTCATGGGGATAAAGAAGGGGAAACTTTTCTTATTTTCAAGTCAAAAGTAGTAATAATTTAAGACATACATGTATGAAAAAATATGCATATATGCATATACATGTACTATATATATATCACATATATATAGGTATATATCGCTATCTATATCTATATATACTGAATGACCTCTAAGTCACATTCCACATCTGTATCTCAAATTTTTTAATCAAAATCCCTCCAAAATATTGACACTAGTGTTTTAATTTTGTTTCAAAGTGCAAGAAGTGGAATAAAACAAAGTGAGGCATGGTTCCTGCCATCAGGTAGAATATAATCAAATTAAAAAGGCATGAACATAATAGTATAGTACTGTGCTATTAGAAATGATAAAGTGTGATGAATACTTGGTTTCCTTTTTTTTTAATCATCAAAAGATGAAATAGTGAGGGATAAATCTTTTGAAGGGACAGTAGCATAATAAATAGAGTTCTGCACCAAATGAGAGCTGGACTTAAATTCAAATCCAGTTTCAGACACTTAGTAGTTGTGTGATCTGGGGCAAGTTACTTTAGTTTCTTCCTCAGTTTCCTCATCTGTCAAATGAACTAGAGATGGAAATGGTAAGCCACTCCAGGATCTGTCTTTCTCAGTTTCCTAATCTGTCAAATGAGCTAGAGAAGGAAATAGTAAGCCACTCCAGGATCTTCACCAAGAAAAACCCAAATGGGGTCAAGAAAAATCAGAAGAACAATTTAAAATTCTGGAATTTCAGAAAAGGAATCGGAAGGAAAAAAAGCTAAACTGTGAGTCAGTTCAATGCCTCTTCTATAATTACCTATATGATCACAGGCAAGTTACTTTCTCAGTAACTCACTTTTCAAGTCTGTAAAATGGAGATAAATTGCCTAAATAAGTATCTTTCATGTGTGTTATGCAGATGAAATGAAATAGTAATACCTCATATTTACACAATGCTTCAAAGTTTGCAAAGGATTGTATGTATATTATTTCACTAGATCCTTCCAATAACTGCAGGAGGTAGGTTCTTTTTATTATTTCCATTTAGGGGCAGCTAGGTGGCTCAGTAGATAGATCACCAGCTTTGAATTCAGGAGGACCTGAGTTCAAATTTGATCTCAGACACTTAATACTTCCTAGCTGTATGACTCTGGGTAAGTCACTTGACCCCAGCCTCAGAGAAAAAAAAAATGACATATTATTTCCATTTAACAATTAAGGAAACTGAGCTGAGGCATAAAATGACTTTTCCAGGGCTGCAAACAGCTACAAAGTTTTGTACACAAGATCTGAACTTAGCTCTTGATTTCATTTCAACAATTCTCATCCACAGAAACACTTATCTATCTTCAAAAACCCTGTAAAGTTCTTTGAAAACTCAAAATGTTTTATTAATATCAATTTATCATAAGGACAAAGTATGATGACAGGAATGGTATTGGTAAGAATAAAAATAATATGCCTTCAAGGAACAGGGAGAACAGAAGAAAGAGGAATGGTCAAAGTGTTAACAGGGGGACAAAGGAAATATTCTCTCAAGAAAGTTTGGAATGGATTGCTTCCTTGACTCTAGTTATTAGAATCTTTAACTGCCTTCAAGGCTTAGCTTGAGCACTACATACCTTGTGAAGTCTTTCTCAATTCCCCCCTTATTAATGGCCTTCTCTCTGAGAATGATTTATCCTTCGTCAGTATTCTGTATTTTCTTTTTTATATAGAATGAGAAGGTTGATTGTGACTTTAGTAAGATACAACAATGAGGAAGAGAAGAAAGAATTTCTGTGAAAAGAAATGTGATTCAGATGCAGTCAATGTTTTCCATGGCATAACTTAGCATGATAGGAAAGCCTTTAATATGTTGGAAAGTTCTCTGTCCCACTTTTTTGGGATTAATTTATGGAAGATCATAAGCAAGAGTCTCACAATTTGGGGAGACATGAATTCATATCATTAGAGAGCATTCTTGAATTGATGTTATCACAGAATCCTTTGAGTATATTGAATATTTTTGTAATGTTACACACACACACACACACACACACACACACACACACACACACATGGAAGCAAACTCCTTGAAGGCAAAGACTGAAATATTTAGAGATTTCTAAGTTTTTTTTGTTTATTTGTTTATTTTTCCTTGTATCCCTAACAGCCAGAACAGCACCTGCTTAATAACTGTTTAATAATAAATATTTATTGAATGAACAAAGGATGGAGGTATAATTTGGAAAGCCAATCAGGAGAAGAAAGTATTTCCAAAATCAGTATTTGTATGCAAAATGTGAGGAAGATACTATTTTTGTTGTTAAGCACGGGTGTATGCTTTAATTTTACCACCCGTGAGCTATTCTTGTCACATTGTCAATATTGAGAAAGTACCTCATTGTGTTGAAGCATTTTTGTCTATTGTGAATATTGTCTCTGAAATTAATTACATCAAATGGACTTTAATTAAGAACAATATTTTGTGGAATTTGTTTTATTTTTTAATTATTGTGCTTATTGCCCAGTTAGTTGTGAAGTCGGCAAATAGTTTAAAAGATCTAGTATGTGACAGCCAGGTTGTACAGTGGATAGACTGCTGCCCCTAGTGCAAGGGAGACTCACGTTTCTAAGTTCAAATTAGACACGTAGTAGCAGTGTGATCCTGGGAAAGTCACTCAACTCCATTTGCTTCCATTTCCTCACCGGTAAAATGATCTAGGCAGAGTCGGGGAAGGCAAACTACTCCAATATCACTGCCTAGACAACTCAAATGGGATCAAAAAGAATCAGACAAGACCAAAAATGATCAAACAACAAAAGTGCCTTAATAGGCACTATTAAGAATTAGAGCTACAAAGTGAACATTGAATATGATAACCACAAATGTCTTTTGGTTAATTGGGAGAAAAATAAATGCCTTTATAGTTACAGATAAATATATAGATAAAAATATAGGGATAGTTAGATACAACTGTAGGTATATCCATCAATACTAATGACATGATTTTTTTTTTTTTTGGTTTTCTTTGGAAGGGAATTATTAATGTGTAGAATGAACAGAATGGCTTCCTCAAAGAAGGTATTAGTTTAGCTTAATCCTAAGCTAGAGATTTCATAAGGTAAGAGTGGAGAGCTAGGGATGCTATTTGAATAATATGGAAAAAGAATACCAAGTAGGCCATTTGGACTAGAATATTGAGTGCCTTGGCAGGTGTAGTATGGGTAACATGAATTCAGTCTGAAAAGATAGGTTGGAGTCTGATTGCAGAGGACTTTAAATGCCAGATAGAAGAGCTTTTATTTTTGTTCTCCAAAGGGATACTCTATGGAATTATTTTCAGTTCATTGTTAGTCTAATGAAATAGTATGATCAGTCTTGGAAAGTCCTGGAAAAAGCTAGAAGTATTCATGGTCAGTGATCTCTTAATTGGTATCCTTTGATAAATCTTCATTCAGGTCCCATTTCCACACCAAGGCTGCCCTTGCAAGTTGTGTTCTGGTGTCTTCTCTGCTTTATACTATATTGATTAATTATCTCATTAACTCCCATGAGTTCGATTATTATTTGTAGGTGGATGATCCTCAGAACTATGCATTCAGCCTTGATCGTACACAACATTGCACATAGAATGAAAATAGGATGAAAAATACCCCCAAACAACTCATTATGTTTTTCTAATTTTCTGATTCTTCTTAAGGGCACCACTGTCTTCCTATTTAGTCTATTATAAAGGCTCACAACATACATGTCATCCTCAAATTCTCCATTTCTCTTAATGTGCCTCTTCCATATCTACCTATTACCAGATTTTGATCCTACATTGGAAGGATTATGTATGTGTGTGTGTATGTTTGTGTGTGTACATACACATACACACATATACACGTGTGCATACACACACACATAGATACCCTCATTACTTCATTCCTGAACTACCACAATTATGTACACTTTGGGTCATAAAACTAAATGTAACAGTTATTAAATTATGATTTATTATCAGTAAATGGTTGATTTGTATATTTATTTTATGTATCTATATACTCAAAATTATGTCAACATTTCTCAGGTGAAAAGGAGTCTGGAGTAGAAAAAGTTTAAGAAGCCCTCGCCTATAAGATTGTTCTTTCCCTATCTCAAATCTCTCCAGACTTTGGATGATGGTCCATTCTTTTGTCATGGATCTTCCTAAAGCATAGATGTGATCATGTCATTCTCCCCATTTTACGTTTAAGAAATTCTAAGTATTATCACTTCCAGAATCCAGTGTAAGATCCTCTCTTTATTACACAAAGCTATAGTGACCTGACCTCCTTCAACCCCTCCCATCTTCTTCTTCTTTTTTTAAATTTTATTTTGTTTTTTTATTAATTTTTATAATTATGACATTTTCTTTGACAGTACATATGCATAGGTAATTTTTTTACAACATTATCCCTTGTACTCCCTTCTGTTCCAATTTTTCCCTCCTTCCCTCCATCCCCTCCCCTAGATGGCAGGCATTCCCATACATATTATATCTTATAGTATATCCTAGGTACAATATATATGTGCAGAACCAAATTTTGTTGTTGTTGTTGTGGTTGTTGCAAAGGAAGAATTGGATTCACAAGGTAAAAATAATCTGGGAAGAGAAACAAAACAAAACAAAACAAAACAAAAAACAAAATCAAAACAACAACAACAACAAAAAAAAAAAAAAAAAAAAAAAAAAAAAAAAAAAAAAAAAAACAATGCTCACAGTTTACACTCATTTCCCAGTGTTCCTTTTCTGGATGTGCCTCCCATCTTCTTACATCTTCTTCTTCTCCATGTATATTGTGCTCTATCTTTCCACTTACTATTATCAATGTTTGGCATCTCTTCCTATTCATCCCTGTCCCTCCTCTGGCTTCTTTCAAGCTATCAACTAAAGTTCTGTCTCCTACAGGAAACCTTTTTTCATTCCTCTTAAAACCATGGTCCTACCCTACTATATACACATTTATTGACACTGCCATCAGTCTGGGAGCACCTTCAGAGAAAAGACTGCTTTCGCTTTTTTCCTTTTATCTATCCACTACTTTGCATAGTACTTCACATCATTAGACTTGTAAGGTTCTTAAGAATAAACACAGTTTTGTTTGTTTTTGCCTCTTTTTATATCTACAGAATTTTATATTGTCTAGTACATAGCAGGTACCTAATAAATGCTGGATAAATTACTGATGTATGTTTTATACAATACAGATATATATATATATATATATATATGTATATATATATATTCCAAATATAATTTTCATACATATATTAACATTTTGTATTATTTCTCATATAAATTGATTTTGCTAAAGTGTCACATATGTTACCTGGAAAAATTACTTATGTGAACAAAGAGCTAGCCAAATTCACCAGCTACCAACAAACTGCCATCCACAGGGCAAGCAAGCCAGCCTAGGGACCCGGATGATTAAACTGGAAATATATACCATTGCCATATTGACCACTACATCTATACTGCAATTGAGAGATTTTAGAATACCCTGAATCTAAGACTGGCCAACCCATTGCCATCAAGTAGAACACTGTAAGACACTGAGAAGATTCAGCTTGGAATTTTTTTTTCCTGCAGCTCCAACAGATATAGCCAATGAAGGCTCAAAAAGGAAAAAAAAATCTTGACACAAAAAGTTCATGGTATTTTCAAATGCTTCGATAATAGTAATTAATATTTTTATCAGTGAAAATAACACTAAGGAAAACTATTTATATCTTTATTTTCACTGAAACAAAGATCATGGGCCATTTTGAAGCAGCAGTATCCTATGTTTGTATCATAATTTAGGATATGAGCCCCTTTTGAGGAAGAATTTTTAAAATTTTCTTTTTGTATTCCCAATACTTAACATATTGCTTTGTAGACACTAACAATTTAATAAAAGCTTTTTCACCATTAATTCATTCTTTCATTTATTCATCTATGTATGTATGCATGCATCATATCATACATCCATTGTGTTCATGCTGCATGATCCCACAAAACTCTAAGCCTGTAAAAGGTCATCTGGAATACCAATGCCAGAATTAGCATTAATTACATGGATTATCTAGAGCGCACAAGTGATTTTTATATCATGAATGACAAAGTTGCACTCAGGAGCTCCAATATTCCCATGAACTCTAAAAAAAAAAAAAGGAGATAAAGCAACAGTAAGAATTTTATAAAGTTGCTAGTCAACTATCAACAAAGAAGTACTATAGGTCAGATTTTCTTCTAAGGGTTGGAAATATAAACAAAAAGAAAATGGAAGATAATTTATACCCTCAAGTATCTTACATTCTATTGGGAAATATAACAACAACAATAATAATAAAAAAAAAAAAAAGCTAAATGGGTTGATTGATGGTAGAATTGGAATATAATGGAGATATTCAGAGGAGAACCTAATGGTTATAAATGAAGAGAATCTGCTTAAATGAAGCTTCTTGAAAGAGCTCTCTGATTTTATCCAGAGATAAAACATATTTAGAATTCAGATAGTTGTTGCCATTATACATGAAGGCCACCGACTGAATATAGTTAGGAATCCATGTCTGAGAGACCATGATCTCCAAAGAGAAGATAAATTCTCTCTTTACAAACACTTTGGATAATTAATCCCCCTATATTGGCCCAAATGGTGTAATGGGAGTTAGTGAAACTTTAGCAATGCTTCATATTTAGGGTTTCCCCAAATTGGAAAGTAAAAGTAATACTCAAAAATGCAAAAGGAATCAGGAATGAGGCAGATATTTATTTCTTCCATACAAAAGTAATAGTTATCTGAATTCTAAATGTGTTTTATCTCTTCATTTATAACCATTACAGACTTTGGCTATAATATTTCTGGTAGTTTTTATTTTGGGATCTCTATCAGGGGGTGAATGGTGGAATATTTCAATTTCTATTTTACCTTCTGATTCTAGAATATCAGAACAGTTTTCTTTGATACTTTCAATTGTCAGAAACATTTTCTATTGTCTGCTCATTTTCCTTGCCTGTGACTCAGTTTTTAACTCTTTGTTATAGTAGGGCTGTTTTCAGAGTAGAAGGTGTACTATCCCAAGCTTCAGAGGCTTGTGCAGCCATTTTATTAAATCATTCCAGTAATCTGAAGACAAGATCTCTTTTCTGTCCTGGAGCTTTGAGGGATATCTCCTCTCATTGTTGCTGTAAGATCTAGTTTGCTGGCCAGGGCTTGACTGACTTGGACTCCATACCAGACAATCATCCTCTTCTCACAGACCTTGTCTACTGACCTTCCAAGTCCTCTCTGTGTCCTCAGGCTGAGAGGTCCAGAAGCCTCTAGCACTGCTGCTGATTCACAGTTTCCACCTAGCTGAAGCTAGGTCTGGATCTGCACTAGCATTGCATGCTAGGCTCCTACTCTGTTCCCATAGATCTTTTCTGCTCATCTTCCAGCTCTTTTTTTTTTTTTTTTTTTTTTTTTTTTTTTAATTTTATAATATTATCCCTTGTATTCATTTTTCCAAATTGCCCCCCCTCCCTCTATTCCCTCCCCCGACGACAGGCAATACCATACATTTTACATGTGTTACAATATAGTCTAGGTACAATACATGTGTGTGAATATCATTTTCTTGTTGCACAATAAACATTAGAATCCGAAGGTACATGCAACCTGGGCAGACAGATATTAGTGCTAACAATTTACATTCGCTTCCCAGTGTTCCTTCTCTGGGTATAGTTATTTCTGTCCATCATTGATCAACTGGAAGTGAGTTGGATCTTCTTTATGTTGAAGATTTCCACTTCCATCAGAATACATCCTCATACAGTATTGTTGTTGAAGTATACAGTGATCTTCTGGTTCTGCTCATTTCACTCAGCATCAGTTGACCTAAGTCTCTCCAGGCCTCTCTGTATTCCTCCTGCTGGTCATTTCTTACAGAGCAATAATATTCCATAACCTTCATATACCACAATTTACCCAACCATTCTCCAACTGATGGACATCCATTCATCTTCCAGTTTCTAGCTACAACAAAAAGAGCTGCTACAAACATTTTGGCACATATATGTCTCTTTCTGCTCTTTAGTATTTCTTTGGGATATAATCCCAGTAGTAGCGCTGTTGGGTCAAAGGGTATGCACAGTTTGATAACTTTTTGGGCATAATTCCAGATTGCTCTCCAGAATGGCTGGATTCTTTCACAACTCCACCAGCAATGTATCAGTGTCCCAATTTCCCCACATCCCCTCCAACATTTGTCATTATTTGTTCCTGTCATCTTAGCCAATCTGACAGGTGTGTAGTGGTATCTCAGAGTGGTCTTAATTTGCATTTCTCTGATCAGTAGTGATTTGGAACACTCTTTCATGTGAGTGGATATAGTTTCAATTTCTTCCTCTGAGAATTGTCTGTTCATATCCTTTGACCATTTATCAATTGGAGAATGGTTCGGTTTCTTATAAATTAGGGTCAGTTCTCTATATATTTTGGAAATTAGACCTTTGTCAGAACCTTTGTTTTTAAAAATATTTTCCCAATTTGTTACTTCCCTTCTAATCTTGTTTGCATTAGTATTATTTGTACAGAAACTTTTTAGTTTGATGTAATCAAAATCTTCTATTTTGTGATCAATAATGATCTCTAGTTCTCCTCTGGTCATAAATTCCTTCCTCCTCCACAAGTCTGAGAGGTAGATTATCCTCTGTTCCTCTAATCTATTTATTATCTCCCTCTTTATGCCTAAATCATGGACCCATTTTGATCTTATCTTGGTATATGGTGTTAAGTGTGGATCCATATCTAATTTCTGCCATACTAATTTCCAGTTTTCCCAACAGTTTTTTCCGAATAATGAATTTTTATCCCTAATGTTGGAATCTTTGGGTTTGTCAAAGATTAGATTGCTATAGATGTACCCTTTTTTGTCCTTTGTATCTAATCTGTTCCACTGATTTACCGGTCTATTTCTTAGCCAATACCAAATGGTTTTGGTGACTGCTGCTATATAATATAGCTTTAGATCAGGTACACTTAGACCACCTTCCTCTGAGTTTTTTTTCATTAGTTCCCTTGCAATTCTTGACCTTTTATTCTTCCATATGAATTTTGTTGTTATTTTTTCTAGGTCATTAAAATAGTTTCTTGGGAGTCTGATTGGTATAGCACTAAATAAATAGATTAGTTTGGGGAGTATTGTCATCTTTATTATATTCGCTCGGCCTATCCAAGAGCACTGAATGTCTTTCCAATTATTTAAATCTGATTTTATTTTTGTGGCAAGTGTTTTGTAATTTTTCTCATATAATTCCTGACTTTTCTTTGGTAGATGGATTCCCAAATATTTTATACTCTCAACATTTGTTTGGAATGGAATTTCTCTTTGTATCTCTTGCTGTTGCATTTTGTTAGTGATATATAAAAATGCCGAGGATTTATGTGGATTTATTTTGTATCCTGCCACTTTGCTGAAATTTTGAATTATTTCTAGTAGCTTTTTAGCAGAGTCTTTGGGGTTCTCTAAGTATACCATCATGTCATCTGCAAAAAGTGATAGTTTAATTTCCTCATTTCCTACTCTAATTCCTTGAATCTCTTTCTCGGCTCTTATTGCCGAGGCTAGCGTTTCTAGTACTATATTGAATAGTAATGGTGATAGTGGGCAACCTTGTTTCACTCCTGATCTTACTGGGAAAGGTTGCAGTTTATTTCTATTGCATATTATGCTTACTGACGGTCTTAAATATATACTCCTGATTATTCTAAGGAATAATCCATTTATTCCTATACTCTCAAGAGTTTTTAGTAGGAATGGATGTTGGATTTTGTCAAATGCTTTTTCTGCATCTATTGAGATGATCATATGGTTCTTATTAATTTGATTATTAATATGGTCAATTATATTAATAGTTTTCCTAATATTAAACCAGCCCTGCATTCCTGGAATAAATCCTACTTGATCATAGTGTATTATCTTGGAGATAATTTTCTGAAGTCTTTTTGCTAATATCTTATTTAAGATTTTAGCATCAATATTCATTAAGGAGATTGGTCTATAATTTTCTTTCTCAGTTTTCAATCTACCAGGTTTAGGTATCAGTACCATGTCTGTGTCATAAAAGGAATTTGGTAGGACTCCTTCATCCCCTATTTTTTCAAATAATTTATATAACATTGGGGCTAATTGTTCTTTAAATGTTTGGTAGAATTCACATGTGAATCCATCTGGCCCTGGGGATTTTTTCCTGGGGAGTTGATTAATAGCTTGTTCTATTTCTTTTTCTGAAATGGGACTATTTAAGCAATTTATCTCCTCCTCTGTTAATCTAGGGAGCCTATATTTTTGGAGAAAGTCATCCATTTCACTTAAGTTATCAAATTTATTGGCATAAAGTTGGGCAAAGTAACTCCTTATTATTTCTCTAATTTCCTCTTCATTGGTGGAAAGATCCCCCTTTTCATTTGTAAGACTATCAATTTGATTTTCCTCTTTCTTTTTTTTGATCAAATTTACCAAAGGTTTATCTATTTTATTGGCTTTTTCATAAAACCAACTCTTGGTTTTATTTATTAATTCAATAGTTTTTTTACTTTCAATTTTATTGATTTCTCCTTTTAATTTTTGTATTTCGAGTTTAATTTTTGGTTGGGGGTCCAGCTCTTCTTTTTGATGTCTCTGGGCTGAGAGGTCTGGAAGTATCCAGCACTGCCACTGATTCAGATTGGGCCTGGGCTGAGGCTGGGGTGGGGCTACACCTGCATGTCCTACCCTGGGACTCCCATAGACCTCTTCTACAGAGTTTGCAGAATGTTGTTCCCCATTTTTGGGTATTCTGATGCTCTAAAATTTGCAGAGTCATTATTTAAAAAGTTTGGAGCAGTTTGTGGGAGAGGTTGAACAAGTTCCTGTTTTTGCTCCACCATCTTGTTCTACCCCACCTCTTTTTAAAGAAGCCTCTTGAAAAATTTCTGACTCATTTTACTGAAAGAATAAAGGAAGATAAGTTAGACTTGCTTCCTTTTAAATATCCACTGAGTCAACACCTGCCACAATAACAGACAAGAGGACTCTTTAACATTGCAAAATTCATTTCCTTTAGCCTTAAAGAACAGACAGTAATAAGGCCTCCATATTCATCTGTGACTGATAATGTCCCATGTGTTAGCAGTCATTCAGCAGGGAAAGCTGATAGGAAGACAAAAACTCATAGTGGTGAGGACATGACATTTTCCCAAGATCCAAGAAAGCACCATTAATTCCTCTCTTACAGGTGCTATTGTCTTGTGACCTGAAACCCATATATTGACATTTATGAACAGGAAATGACAAGAGGCTCCAAATGCAGAAAATCCACACATGGAAGAAAATATCTCAAACCGAATGATCAAAGGATCCATTCAGCAACAAAGGATGATCCATATTGCTGCAAGATAAAGTTTGCTATCAACCAACTGCAGTGAAAATTTTCATTCCAATAAATTTATCTTCTAATATACATGTTTTGGATGGAACTCTCATTCATCATTCTACGGTGGCTAGTGACTTACCACAGAAACAATACATTTGGAAAGTATTTGTTGATAAATGGCGGAGACAAAGAACAAGAGAGCTTTATAACTTCCTTTGTCCCCAGTAAACCACAAATCTCCTAATTCAGTAAGATCATAAAACAGGATTGGCCCAAATATGTTTTGAGGAATGCATCATTTGAAAGGATCTCCATACGTTTGCTATACGGTTTTCCCACTGTTGTAACTAATAGATAGGCTTATTGAAATGTGAGAATAAACAAAAGAAACTTGCAGTCATTTGTTTATTTCAGCAGATTATATTGCCGAAAGTTAAATTGCACAGATATTATAAGTACTTGAAACCATCACTGTTTTTTTTTTGTGTGTGTGTGTGTGTGTCTGTCTACTTTCTCCTATATTTTTAAAGCTTTTTAACCTATTTCCCCCACTGCTTTCCTTTATTGTCTTTTATACTTCAAACTATGTGTCTTGAAAGAGTTCTTTGGTTCTTGGATTTCTTTGATGCCTTTTTAATAAACTCTTTGTGTCTCTTTTTTACACCCCATCACAAAATCTGTGACCTGAGCGGCCTGTTTTGTCTAAGGATATTTAAACGGAAACCCTAAAAATGTTCAAGTTGAACTCCAAACTCAGACACTTCAAGACTATTTAGATGTACATTAGAGGGAAGCTATTTCTCATTTGTGATGATCACTGGTGGATTAAAATGGGAAGCAACAGTCCAAAGGCTAGTTTCATAAAATGAAGATGATTAGTAATGACCGGTTAATTAAGAGACACCAGACATTGTTAGTTTTAATTAATATTGCAGTAAATTAATATTACATTTTAAGAAATCAATTTGGGAAGCAATTGCAATTAAGATGATGTAAATGAGGATAATAGCTTTGAGTTCTGAACATTATTATAGGCTATGATGATGGAAGATGAAGGGCTTGTCAACTTTCCTTCTGTTGCCCAACATGAATTAATTCATCTAGGGCAACTCATCTCTGTTTGTCTTCCAGGGCAAAATATTCTCATGAAATGCTTTACTTTGGTTGAAAAACATCTTAGAAAGGGTGCTATTTGTTTCAATTTTCAGTTTAGATTTCAAAGAAATTTCTGACTCCCTATCACCTATTTATTAGGGAAATGGTTCATGAAGTTGACCATTATGTACTATTGACTTAATGTAAGCACTAAAATCTACCAGCGTGTTTGGGCACACTTCATGTTCTATTCAAAGCTGCAAGATTCACACTTTAGTATGACAAACCTGTGGATCATTCCATGTTTGATTTACAATTTATGATTGAATGTCAATATATGAAATCTAATCAAATCAAGTGCTATATTAAGATGTCCAAAATATATGTCTTGAAAAGACAAAATGATGTAGCAAATATAGCGCCAGACTCAGAGTTAGGGAAAAAAAATCTGGAGTCAAGTTCTTCTTACTTATTAGCTCTTTGTCTCTGCATATAGTCTTTCTGCCTTTTTTGGTGAAACAAATAATCAAAAATGATGATGATTTTAAGCACTAAAATCTGCCAAATGTGCTTTGGGGGCACTTTATGTTCTATTCAAGGCTGCAAGACTCACACTTTAGTATGACAAACCTGTGTATCATTCCATGTTTGCTTTACAATTTATGATCGAATGTCAATATATGAAATCTAATCAAATCAGGTACTGTATTAAGATGTCCAAAATATATGTCTTGAAAAGACAAAATGATATAGCAAATATAGCGCCAGACTCAGAGTTAGGGAAAAAAAATCTGGAGTCAAGTTCTTCTTACTTATTAGCTCTAAGTCTCTGCATATAGTCTTTCTGCCTTTTTTGGTGAAACAAATAATCAATAATTATGATGATTTTCCTAGGGTTGCTGCAAGTTTTAAATGAAATAATATATGCACAGTGTTTTGTAAATCTTTAAAGTATGGTTTCAGTTGCCAAGGAACCCTGAAGGAGAGGAAATAATAGCATGTTCCAGGCATCTCAAACCATTGACACAACCTTGAACAAGACTCCCACTGAGACCTAGGAGAGAGCCTATAACCTAAACTAGTGAATAATAGTGTGTTATGGGCCAGAACTCTGAAACCAGGATTCTTTCAAGGTGTTAAGTCAGTGGGATTGATCAAGACAATGGTTATCTAGTTTAGCATGGTGTTTAATAGTTCTCTACTTCAGTATTTAATATAGTTCTACAAGATTCACACCTATGATAATGTAATTATAAGAGAGCATATAAGCTGGGACAAACTCAGCCAGAATCAGAGGCAGAGAAGACAAAGAACTGGAGGAGGGAGCTCAAGCTCTGGGAGCCAACGAGAGAGATTCATTTTATCTCCTGGTGGCTCTCCTGGGGGACTGAGACTTGGAGCCAGATTCATTCATTCCATCTTCATCAGCCTCCTGGTGGCTGGCCTGGCCTCCAGCACTTACCTCACTGAGACCAAAGCAGGTCTGAAAGGCTCTCCTTCTTAGCTTCTCCACTGAAACCAAGACTCTAAAAGGCCTCTAGCCTGGGCCCCAGCAAGGAAACTAGATTGTGAAGGAGATAATAAAAGATTTGGACTTCAACAACTTTACCTTTGGCTCTTCTCTTGGTGATTACTCTACTGAAAAGAAGGCCTGTAGAAAACCAAACAAGAACACCACCGGAGTGTTTCTCAGATAGCCTAAATCTGTTTCTCTCTCTTCTCCTACACTATCACTAAGAGGTGAAACTGGTGAAAGATGAGGTCCATTATCTACTATCATCATCCAAAATAATCAGTCACCAATTACTACTAATAACGATTTGATCAGAAGATTCTAATATTATCTCTTCTGCATTCCTTCAGACCAATGAATTTATTTCCAGCTCAGATTGAGCAACTAAATCCTAGTAAAGAAAACCATGTAAAACAGGTCACGGAACCTTAACATGTTCTTAATCCATAAATCACCTAGATAGGCCAGACTTGGTGAATCATAATGGTATTTTGGAGAAAAAACACAGGAGGAAATATCTTTCAATCATTAAATCTTCACCATCACTTGACAACCACAGCTCCTTGACCTTGATGGAGATATTCAAAGACTCCAGGGTTTAAGAGCCTGAGAATTCCAGTGACCTACCAGCCTCCCAACTCAGCTTTTCTCATCCCTCATTGAGACCTCCAAAGGGCTCATAATTTTCTGCAAATGCCATGAGCCACAGCTTCCATAGAACTAAAAGAAAAAGTTCCCAGTACCAATCCTTTAAACTGTCAAATTGTTTATCATGCAAAACATCACATGATTTCATTGATAGAAATTACATTAAATGGTTGTTAATATTTAATTTGCTATTTCACTCTAAGAACAATACAAAATTCCCTTTTGATTAGTAGCTGAAATCTAGTAAATGTGCTGTATTCCCCATTAGAATATGATCTATTTGTAAATAAAAAAGTCTGTATTTTTTTCTATTTATATCCCTACCCATTTAACAGTTTTTAGCATATATGTTTATTTTTCTATTAACGTTGTTAATTATAACAAAATCTGTGTTAAATTGGGAAAAAATGATGTAGGTGAATCTAAAAAAAAAAATTCCATATGAGTTTTTTCATTGGTGCAATAAGATCTCCTAGATCCCAGACATATAGTTAGCTGTATAGGAAATTCTGGAGAAAATATCCTGTAGAGAAGTAAAAAAAAAAGTGTGGCTAACCAGAAATTTCTTCAAATGAGCCTCTGGGGAATCCTTGTACAGAGAAAGAGACTGTCATAGCAAAGATGGAGAGTAATTGGACTTTTCTTTGAGTGGGCTCTTGGGAAACAGTCTGGAGGTTTGACTTGAGTCCTGCTTTTTAGTAGGACTGATTATCAAAGCATTTAAGACCAGAGTAAGCTAGAAAGTCAAATGTGAGACAAGATATGATTGTATGATAAAGTTTGAATGTCAAACAATGAGAAAGTCATGAGGAAAGAAAAGTCTTTTGTCTGTCAAGTTACATGTCACATGATGATGGTCACAATCAGACAACCCTTCCCAGGGACAGAACATTGAATTTGGTGGCCAAATAACCAGCAGTTGGCTGAATCTCTGGCCAACACTGTCACTTAGTTAGCAATACCCCAAGGAATTATTTTTTATTCTTCCACCAGAGGTTCACTAGGAAAGCCACTTTTCAGTGGTACTTCAAAGAGGCTGAGAAAGAGACCTCAGTGTAAATGTGAGTGAAAATGGGAAAACCTCTTCCATTCTCATTCTTTGGTCATTTTAATACAATTTAATACATTAGTTAATAAGCATTTATTAAGTACCTACAATGTGAAAGGATTTGGATTTCAACAACTTTACCTTTGGCTCTTCTCTTGGTGATTACTCTACTGAAAAGAAGCTGTGTTAACAACTGGAAAAACAATAAAACAACACTCTTCATGTCTTTAAAAAGTTTAAAATTTAATGAAGAAGACAATATAAGAAATAAAAGGTAGAGCTAATAGACAGGGAGAAAAGGAAGGTCTTCAGGCTGTGTAGGAGTGATTGACAAGGAATGATGGAGAAATAAAAAAAATTCTAAAAGGAATTACAGCTATTGAGGAAATGAAGTGCTGGCTATTCTGAGAGAACGCTTTAAATGAACTTTTTGTAATTCATGACTTAGTGCAAACTGTGGAATTTGGAATATTGATAAAGTGTGAGTAATAAGGTTGATTTAGATCTTGCAAGATGATGAGATTTTTCCAATGATGAGATGCCTGGGACATGATGAAGTAGTCAAAAAAGTCACAAAGTAATGATTATTATTGTTCGAATGTGTCTAATTCTTCATGATCTTGTTTGAGGTTTTCTTAGCAAAGATGTTGGAGTGGATGCCCTTTTCTTCTCCAGCTCATTTTACAAATGGGAAACTGAGACAAGCAAGTTTAAGTGACTTGGTCAGGGTCATACAGTTTTGAGCTCCTGAAGAGAAGTCTTTCTGATACAAATCTGATATTCTTCACACAGTGCTACATAGTTGCCCAAAAACTAAAACAATTCAAGCCAATTCAATCCAATCATCAGTCTCAGAGAAATGTCTCTCATGTCAAAGATGTGGAGATTGCGCTAGCACCCTGGATATATTAAAATCAGCCGGAGTCAGGATAAGCAAAACTCTTTATTCTAGGTCTTTATCGGTAGAAGTGAAGAGAGTGGACACATAGGATCTCTGCGACCTCAATGCCTTGTCTCTCTTGCAGAAGTGACCCAGGATAGTCTCTGTGCACCTCCTAGTCCCTCCCACAATTCTCTGTATACATCAAACAATTGGTCCAGCACAGGATAGTTGGAAGGGCCATTTTCCAAGCATATTCTTATAGAGTATCGTCCAATCAGTAATTAGCCTCAAGTGCTGGATTGTCCAACCCCAGTGCATTGACTCAAGAGTTTCAGCCCTTCACAAAAGATACTGGATATATCAGGACAAAATGAAAAACTGTTGCTTTTCTTGAGAGAACTTGGGTCTTCCTAACACCTCAACTAATGCTCTATGCACTGTACCTCCTAGCTACCTTATAGGGGATAACTCAACAAATGGACAAAAGCAGAAAATGCTAAGGCAAGTTACAGAATAGCAACTGGTAGGGCTTGGTCCAAGCACTGGTTGTATATAGAAGAATGACAAGAGGGAAAACCAGAATGCTGATCTGGAGTAAGATTTTAAGAGCTTCAAATTCTAAATTGAATAATTTCTATTTCTTCCACAAGGTAATAGAAAACAATGAAAACTTCTAGATCAGGGTAGATACTGGGAAATATATATTTTAGGCAGATGATTTTAGAAATAGTCTTCAAGAGACTTGGAGTCAAGAGAATTCTGTTGTCCTATTAGGAGGTTATTGTAATAATCCTAGCCAAATGTGATGAAAGTGTGAAATAAGTTGTTAGTTGTATACATAAAGAGAATGGACCATAAACAAGAGCTAATAAGGATGGAAATCTGTTTTAGCAATTTCATTGTGTTTGAGGAATGAAGGAAAAGGAAGAGGCAAAGTAGGATGACTAGAAGGATAAAGCAGATCAGCCATGATGACACAACGTGGTATCCTGAGAGAAAAACAGAAGCAAATGTGGACCCAATCAGATCAAATTGCCTTGAGAAAATCAATTGTTAAATTTTCAGTGATATGATTGACTCTTAAAAGATCAACAAACACTCCAAATTAGAGGTGGATTTATTGTTGTTGTTTTTGACAACCTAATTTTAGGAAATGATGGAGAAAATCTTAGTAACACAGATAAATGTGAAAATATAATGTGCTCATATCTTCATTTGAAAATCTGATTTTTAAATATTTTGTAACACTCCTGAATAGAATGCTGCATCTGCCAAGTGCCTGGAACCTTAACATGAAAAACAAAAGATAGAATAAGGAGGAGAAAGGAGTGATGAATAGATTCTAGGATGAGGATTAAGCTATGCAGACAGATGTCATCAGTAAAAATAAAAAAATAAATAGATAGATAAGGACCCTTCTACAATCTTTGTGATAGTCATGATATATGGAAGGCCCCAAAAATGGGGTGGTGAAGAGAAGGAATCCTCAACCAACTTATATAGACACGTATTCAGATAGGTTTATGTATATACAATTCATATATTTACATATATAAAATCCATAAACATACATATGCACACACAAGAGAGTTTGATGCTAGCAGACTTAGAATCAGGAAGACTCATTTTCCTGAGCTCAAATAAGATTTCAGATACTTACTATTTATTACTGTGTGACCCTGGCTAAGTCACCTAACCTTGTTTGCCTCAATTTTTCATAACCCAATATATGTCACATATCAATCTATATAGTGGGGAGCTAGATGTATGTGAAAGAAAAAGAAAAAAAAAACAAGTCTTAGGGAATGGAACATCATACATATAAAAGGGGGAAGGATATACTGAAATAAAACTGAAAAGCTTGGGATAGGGAGAATTTTTCACTTGAGTTTTGTGGTTCTTTTTCTATAATGCATGCATTAAAATCATAAAATGACTATTGTGGAGAAATTGACAGGAGATGGATCTTTCCATGGAATTATTGGGGAGTTTCAAGAACTTTGACTAGTGGGAAAAGTCGCATTAAACAAGCATTCTTCACAATATAACAAAAAAGCAAGGGTTGATTATCTAAGGCAACTTGAAAGCACTTTGCCGTGGCCCCTGCTGATAAGAAAGTAGTATGGCAAAGGCTTTGAAGCCATATTACAGCTTCCCAAATAATAGGAGTTACTTGGACCCTCTTTTTTACCATACCCCAAATATATCTCATCTAAAGGAACCTGGCTTCAGCCTGTAGGATTTAATAGTTTTTGACTATCATCATCTGTTGTCTGGAATTGTTAAGGTGTTAAGATAACTCTTTTTTATCATTTAAAATATTTTTTACATTATATTTTTATTACATTTTTTTATACATTAAAATTTATTTTATTTTTTATACATTTTATTTTTTATACATTTTATTTTTTATACATTAAAATTTATTACATATTTTTATACATTAAAAAGATAAATCTTTTTAAGATAACTCTTAATTATCCACTCCTTTATATAATTTATATAATTGAATTGGTGACAGAATAACCATCCAAACACATAGAACAAACTATGATATTTCAAGAACATCTTGTGCCTCAGTTTCCTAATTTTTAATACAGCTCAATCCCATTCATAACACAAATTTCTCCAGAAAACAATATCCAACTACTTTCCCAAGCTTATTTTACAGGTCACAATGCATTCCACATTAGAGCCATGATAGTCTATTGATTTTCATCTGGTTTTATCCTTCCCTCTTTCTTTCCTTTCCCTTACTCAATGTCTTCCCCATGTCTAAATGGGTTACTCCCTCCATCTCCATCTTCAAAACAGCTAAGAGAAAAACTTGAGAGGACACTGTATTGGGCATCGGAAAAGCTGAGTTCAAATAATTTTGGGGATACCTATTACCTGTGCAATAATTGGGTAGTCTACTTAAGCTCTCTAAGTCCCAGTTCCCTCATGTTTAAAATGGGAATGAGGTCCCTGAGAATGTCAAATAAAATAAATGAATAAAGTGCTTCATAAACCTTCAACTGCTAGGTAAATGTTAATCACCATCATCACCAACACCATCACTACCACCAGCAGCAGCATTATTAATAAATCCCATGTGCCTTTATGAAACTTTGCTTGATCGTCTTGCCTTGAAATTATGTCCCCCAAATCCTCGTTTCCCTTAGGAGTTTGTGTATATATTTATTCCCCATTTATGTAATTTGTATTACAGTAATTTCTATCTATGCCTTTAAGAAAACTCATATTTCAAAATGTTAAACTAAACAAAAAGCTCATTCCATATAAAAGTAAACAAAGAGATGAGTTTCTTATAAGTTGAATAATTAACAAGCCTGATTCCTATAGTTTTATCTGAGCCATTTAGTATGAATTATTTACCCCTATAAAACAAGATTTCTTCAATGTTATACCTGACCTTAGGACAGAACAAGGACAATAAGCAGATATCAAAACTAGCTTCTGATAACACTTTTTTTATTATATCTTTTTATTTACAAGATATATACATGGGTAATTTTACAGCACTGGCAATCGCCAAGCCTTTTGTTCCAATTTTTCCCCTCCTACCCCCCACTCCCTTCCCCCAGATGGCTGATTGACTGATACATGGTACATATGTTAAAGTATAAATTAAATACAATATATGTATACATGTCCATGCAGTTATTTCGCTGTACATAAAGAATCAGACTTTGAAATAGTGTACAATTAGCCTGTGAAGGAAATCCAAAATGAAGATGGACAAAAATAGGGGGAATTGGGAATTCTATGGAATGGTTCATTTGATAACACGTTACTCAATTGTAAATGTATCTGACATTCATTGATGAGGAAATGGTTCATTGAAGAATCCCAGATTATTCCTATCTTGAAATCTGAAATATAAAAAAGGTGAAGTTGGAGTTTGGAACCAAAGTAGTTAGTTTAGAGGACACTGACAATAATAATACATATAGTTTCATAGGGGAAATAATGAATAAAATTGCATAGGGGAGATGATGCATAAAGTTTCAAAGGGGGGAAAGAGGATTATCACGTATTTAGCAATAATTATTAATTAAAATAAGAAGCTACAAGATGACTGGCTGGTTTGAGTTGTGATGCTCTCCTTGTCTGTATTGTTTCTTCCTTCTTTTTTTGTTTTTTTGTTTTTTGTTTTTTTTTCCCCCCACCACCAGCCACTTTGAGGGCAAGCGTTGTTTTCTTTGCCGAGTATCAAATCTGTAGTCCTGGCTTTGACAAAAATCTGATTCAGTTAGCCAAGAAATCAGTCAATAAGTTCTTACTATGTGCTAAATCCCAGAGATATAAATAAAAGTAAAACATTCTCTGCTATTCATTGCTGCTAAGACATCTTCCATTTCTATGATCCCGTTGTATCGTTGATAGGTGTTTTAATAGGTTTTCTTCTACCAGCATATGGTCTCTGCCTGGAGGTAAGGTATGAATTTTTACTGCTAAAGAATCTACACAGAAGGCATGATTCAAAAAAGAAAATTGAGGTACTTACAATGGCTGCAAGCAAAAAATTCAATTCATCCTTGAGTTTGAGATGATTTACACATACACATGGAAAAAGAGAGACAGACAGATGGACAGGATATCACACCACACACACACACACACACACACACACACACACACAGTCTTACTTAAAAGTCCCTTTATAGTCTGGATATTGTCCCTATGTGGTCACTTGGTGTCTTTGAAATCATATCTCTTTTTCTGCCTCCCTCAAGCAGAACAAGCTTCTTTTTAGTTGCCAGGGCCACAAAGGATGTCAAGCCCTCCCCACGATCACTGGAAACATCATTGGAAACTTACCATAGCCAGGAACTTTAGAACTCATTTCATGCCCAACTCCTTCTTAAGGCAAGAATGCCCTCTATAGTAACCCTAATAAACACTTCCTCCCCAGACAGCTAAATTCATTTCAGATAACTCAACTAGAGGCTGCGAAGGAAAAGGGAGGAGAAAGACAGAAAGAGAGAGAATATGAGAGCAGAGAGAGAGAAAGAAACAGAGAGAGAGAGAGAGAGAGAGAGAGAGAGAGAGAGAGAGAGAGAGAGAGAGAGAGAGAGAGAGAGAGGCAGACAAGAAAGAGACAGAGATAGAGATAAAGGCAGGTAGAGAGGAACAGACATGGAAAGACACTCACAGAGAGAGAGAGATAGACAAAGACAGACAGAAAGAAACAAAGAAACAGAGACAGATAGCAAACAGAGACAGAGACCAAAATACAGAAGGACAGAGACTGAGAGACAGATAGATAATGGGAAAGAAAAGCAGAAGCAAAAACAACAGAGAGACAGAGACAGACACTAAGAGACAGTATTTAGTTATGGCCAGTGCATGGCACAGAATAGGCACTTAATAAATGCTTATTGGTTGGGCTGAGATTGAAACAGAGAGACAGAGAGTGATAGAGAGACAGAGAGAAGAATGGATGAATGAAAAAAGGTATCTGATGATATATGCCTCTTTACCTCTCTAAACATTTACCCCCTAGACAAATGAAGCCACTCCAATGCCAAGGAAGCCCATTGACCACATTGACCATGTAAGAATCCTTTATGCCTTTAGGTATCACTAAAGCTGCACTGTCTTGAAATCCTTTTGTTATAGAACTCTAGGTTTCGAGCCTTGGAGGAGGGGGCTTCTCAGAACACCTTAAACTTGACTATTTAATTTTTTATATTGGGACATTGAGGGTCTGGAAAGTAAAGCAGTAAGGAATATTGGGGGGGGAAGTCTGGATTTAAGAGACAGAAGATGTTCACATCATGGGTTCAAATCCTGACTTATTACCTTCATGAGATTGGCCAAATCCCTGAATATCGTTGGGCTCTTCTTTTCTTATTAACAAAAAAGAGGTTTGGTCACATTGTCTTTCTACATCCCTTCCAGCCATAAGCCACATTACCCTGTAAGAATATTCTGACAAAAAGCCTTGTATATTTGAACAGACAACAACGAGCTACATTTGGCACAGAGTACTGAGCATTAACATGGAACATCCTTTCTGTCTGCTCTCCCTCCCTCCCAGTTGCACATTTAGTGCTTTGGCCATCAATTCTCCCTCTTAGAATTTGGCAAGTGTCAAGTCCAGTCTTCAAATATTTATTAAATCCTGACTGTGTGCCAGGAGTTCTGCCAAGTGCTGCAAAGAAAAGCAACAATAAGACTAACAAAAACAAAACAATCCCTGCCCTCAAAGACCCCCCAGTCTAATGGAAGAGGCAACATGTAAAGGACCCTAGATAAATGGGATAATTGAAGCCAATAAACAAAGGGAAAAGCCTTAGCATTAAGGTAAAGAGGTGGGAAGGATTACTTTTAGAAAGTGGGGTTTAGAAAGTGGAATAATCCAGAGATGTCAGTAAGGGGAGATAAGCAAAGAGATTATTCCAGATCCAGGGAACAGTCAATAAAAATGGAAATGTGCATTAACATTTTTGGAGAATTAATGTAATTTAAAAAAAAATAATTTTATGAATGAGACACATCTCTAAAGTTCTTTCCCTAAACCAAATAGGAAATTCTATAAGTGCAAATCCATTCTGCAGAAAGAGGGTCTTAAAAGAACCAGGAGCACATAAGTATTATTTAAATACTATCTATGTGCCAGGCACTATGCTAAATGTTAGACAAGTAAATAATGTAGTCTTCACATCTGACTAGGTGTTGAGTTCCCGTATTATTCCCATTTAACAGTTGACAGAGAAGTTGTGACTTGCACAGGATCACAAAGTCATTAAATGTCTGAGGATGGATGTGAATTGAGAACTCTGGTCTTCTATTAAGATGCTTTATCCATTGCATCATCCAGCTACCTCTAGGTATGGGGGATGTAGGACTTTATATTTTGGGGGCTCATTTTCTTCATCTATAAAAAGAGCAGATTGGATTTTAGAGATTTGGAGGACCATTCCACTCATTAAGGAATCATCATTTTTTTCCCCTGAGGCAATTGGGATGGAGTGACTTGCCCAATGTCACATAGCTGGGAAGTGTTAAGTGTCTGGGGCCAAATTTGAACTCAAGTCCTCTTAAATTCAGACCTGGTGCTCCCTTGAGGAATCTTTGATCCTATCATGTGACTTCCTTTCAGCTAATCCTTGTCTAGGTACTGAATGATTCAACCTGAATAGAAATAGCAATCATTTCTATTTTGGCCAGAAATCCTAAAATTCTTCCCTTCCCAGATTTATTTATTCAATTTTTTGGACTAGGAGAAAGAGGCCATTCTTTGTGTGAATGGCTACCTAGCTTTAATCACTGAAAGGGTGTAGCATCAGTCAAACTGAAACCTGGTAAAGACCTGAATGTACTAAGATCAAGGTCTCCTATTTCCTCCAAGGCCATCTCCAGTCATGTTGAAGTGCATCTTGTCCCTGGACCCAGATGGCTCTGGAGGGAAAAGTGAGGCAGGCCTTCCCTGCCTTATATCCAATTCCTTGAATGTCATGGTATCATCTCCCCGATGCCATGATCCTCTGCAGGAACAAAAGACAATCCAGCAACATGACAACATATCCTGCACATAGCAGAGGCACTATTTGAATTCCAATGTTTTCTTCTTGAATCCTGCACTCTCTCCTACCTAAGACTTTCTCAAACATAGGAATCATCTGCAGTACTTTAGAAGGGGGGAAGTATTGTCTCTCATTCCTGGAAGAGAAAATATGGATGGAAAGCTGTCCCTGCTGACTGATGAGCTGAGGAATAGAATGAACCACACTTTTGAAAAGTCACTGACATACCTTTCATTCATTTCCAGTTGCACAAAATGTCCTCACATTGATGGTGTATTTAATTAACCTCTAACCTATTAGGATTTTATGCCTAGCAATGTATATCGAGAGTACAAGTATCTACTACAGGTGGAAAAAAAATGAATTATTCAGATTGCTCAACAACCCACTTCCAACCAATATAGAATACTGATCTTCACTAAGAAATACAACTATCACAAACTCCTGGAATATGCAAGGATCTGTGCTAAATGCTGGGGGCATACAGACATGATTAGGACAAAACTCATGTCTACATCAAATTACTGTCTTGCAGGCAAGGCATGGAAGATTTATACAAATAAATATAGTCATAGAATTTAAAACTGATATCAAGAAAACATCAATCTAGCAAAATACTGGAGAGAGGTCCAATGAGGACCAAGACTTACTTTGACTTCAGTGATGTACTGTATATTTTGAGCAGGTACTCTTTTGTGGATTTCATCTTGAGAAAACAAAACTATATAATGGATTGGTGTTGGTGATGGTAGTAGTATTGATGCTGATTGTGGTCCCTTTAAGCCCACAGATTGATGTATTCCTTTCTGATTCCCATCCCCTCCTAGCTGATGCATTATCAATTCAAGAAGCCAGGGCCTTTGATGAACAAATCCTGGTCAAAAGCACCCTCTGAATTCTACTAGGAGATATCCGGGCTCTCACAACCCCCATAGGATCTGAGCCAACTTGGGCTCTTTCAGCCCCCATTCTAATGATCTGCTCAGGTTTCCCAACCCCCACCAAGCAAATTCATGCCCTCACTGAAACCAGGGAGGAGACAACTTGGGACTCTACCCACAGGCTTCTTTACCTATATCTCTCATTATAAAAGAGCCAGGCTGGAGCCCTCTCTTTGCAGAGGTCCCAAACATGGCAGCCTTATGCCTGACACCAAGGATCTCTGCCCACTGGAACTCTGGTTCTGGTACCCTCTTATCTCTACCTTCAACTTTACTAACTAGACTTTACTTCCAAATCCCATAATAGTTTTTTTTTTAATCAATCTAGGTTTTTAGGTCTGTAAATTCTTTTACAGGGGATTCTGCGCTGCCACTAGACCTCATTTAACTCTGTATCCTTGCGCCGAATCCAAAGGGGATGCAGGGGAGCTCTATTTGACTCCCTGTACTCCTAAACTGCCATTAGACCTCAATTAAACCCTAATTTCATTTGGGTACCCCAATCCTAAACTTCATCAGCATCAAGAGGAGGAGCAGGAAGGATACTTACTATATTTGTTCTTTAGTTATTTTTAGTTGCTAACTCCTTTTGTAGTTTTTTTTGTTTGTTTGTTTGTTTGTTTTTTTGTTTTGTTTTGTTTTTTGTGAGGGGGCAAATATACTAGAATAGTTTGGCATTTGCTTTGCCAGATCGTTTTCCAGATGAGGAAACTGAGGTCAAAAGGGATAGCTGATATAAACAAAGTAACATAGCTAGTAAGTGTCTGGGACTGATGGGGTGTGAGAAATGAGGGTTCAGAGATCCCCTCTGGTTGATGTCACTGATTCTTTGTGAACAAATTTGCAAACCTGAAGTTTGTGGCAAAAAGGGATTTGTTTACACTAAGAAGACAGCTTTCTTAGTGGGCAAAGAATCATGTTAGGATTATTTTTGTGAAAGTCCAGGTCCATGTCATGTGATTTTATGGGGTCTCTGACTCCAAGCAAAGGGCCAATTTCCAGATTAATGAGAGACTAATCTTCAACTCAATAGGGGGCCATGGCTATTCCTCAGGCAAAGATTTCCAATTGTATGAGATTACTTATCGAGAGTTTCCCTTATGAACAGAAGGTTGGGCCCCTCCCAGAGGCCTGAAGGATTTGAGACTCAGGACCACCCTTCCCCTCACAAAGGCAGATGGAGGTGGTGAGGATATTTGGGTGGGTGGACAAGGCCTAATTCCAGGAAAGGATCATATAAAACAATCCTGACAAGATACGGGTCAAGAGAAGAAGGTCCTGGACTAGAGCCAGAGAAGAGAGGAAATATGCAAATGGGGGGGAATTATTCTATCAAAGATTGAGATAATGTACTAGGAGTTTATGACACAATAGTATGTAAAGGTAATCAGAGTTTCAAGGTTTTTCTTTTTTTTAATGGCAAGGAAGGGGGGTGGCTAGGTTTTTATTTGTTTGTTTATTTTTATCAAGGGCTCAACATGTGATACAGAGGATATATCTACTTACATTGGTACAGAGATTTTTCTCTTCCAGAAGTCCCCTAATGTGATCTATTATATGATTTAACAATGATCCTGTGAGGGAAATGCCATTCTAATATTGATATTAGAAGCTATAAAACTGCTGGCTGAGAAGATTGAACAAATGATAATTTCCTTGAATCACAGAGCTATTAAGTGTTTAAGATGATTTGAACTCAGGTTTCTCCTGAATCCAAGTCTAGCAATCTATCCACTGTCCACACAGCCACCTCAAAACCATTAAAATCATGCTAACAGTACATATTCCTTTTCCCATTAAGAGATGATATTTTTTAATATGGAAGGAAGAAGGAAAGAAGGAAGAAAGTGATTAAAAGTGGAGAGGAAACATTGATTATGCATTTATTATATGCAGGCTACTCTGATAAGTACAGAATTGCAAAAGAATAAAAAAGAAAGAGAAAAATAATCACTGATCTTAACGCCTATATGTCATAATAGCAGAAGACAATGCAAAAGCAAACCAGAAATCCTGTTGAGAGAGAACAAAGATTGGTCATCCCAGACTCCTCCACTAAATAAAGGAACCCAAATCAACTAACTATCTATTGAGAGGAATATGTATTAGATCACAGGAGTGGTTACAATGTTCTAGGGCATGGACCATAGCTCCTTGCAACATCACAGCGTGAAAGCCATTCTGTTTTAAGTTTTGTTTCTCTTTTGAAAATGGTTGCCAAAAAAGGAAGAGGTGCCAAAAAAGGGAGGACAGAAGAGGAGAGAAGAGAGAAGACAGGAGGGAATGGAAAGGGAAAGGAAGAGAAAAGAGAGAAAGAGAGGAGAAAGGTGGGAAAGAAAGTAGAGAGAGCAGGGGAGAAGAAATCTGCTTTTGGTCCCCTACATCTTCTACTTTTAGATAATGGTCCTTTTCTTAAGGTAATTCCTAGGATAATTGTTAGTTCTTGAACTGGGCAGACTGCCCATCCAAAGATCCTGAGATAACAGCAAATTTCCAAAGACATATACTTTTTTGTACTATCTTCTTGCTTTACCTCATGCTGTCCATCTTTAATTTCTCCTGAATAAAAATTCCCATCCATAGGAAGTTACTGCTGGACTGAAGACAACACAAGGAGAAAATAAGTGCTTATATGCATGATAGTGATAAAAAGGGGAGAGTCTGAGTGAGGAAAGCCAAGAGGGATCATAATGCCACAGACTTTGAGCTGAAAGATGCCCTTATGAGTCATTTAGTTCAATTACCTCATTTTAAGGATGAGGATACAGAATCTCTGAGTCAGCAATGGACTCTTCCAAGGTCACCCAAATAGTAAAAGGCAAAGTTAAGGTTACATATTCTCATATTCCAAATTGTTATTGATTATTAGATCTTACTGATTGGGAAAGGAAAAAAAAAGGACAAGGGATAGCTAAGAAGAGATATAGAGAAGAGCATCAACAAATTTTGCTGATTTCAAGCCTGTCAACAGTTGCTCTGTGATGCCATCGCATTTCTAGGAGTTTGCAGAAGACTTCATGGGCAACTATTAACTGTGGATCATTTCAGTGTAAACTATTAGCAAAGCATCAGGACTGTGTTTCCTTCTTATAAGCAACACCCATTTATGGTCCAAAAAATTTGAGGATGAGGAAACTTTTTTTTTTTTTTAATAGAAAGTCTGAATGATGAAATAGACACCCTCCATACTTGGAGAAAGAAGACATATGTTGAGTCTAAGCTCTGAGCTTCATTATTTCCAGTAAGTCACTCAAACTATTTAAACATTTGTTTCCTGATTTATAAATTAGGCATAAAACTTGTTTTCCTAAGGCTATTTGTCACGAGGGAAACATTTTGTAAAACACAAAGTACTTAATAATGTCTGGTAGGAAAATTCCCCAAAATTGGCATTAGAGAGTGTCTTGCATACATATTTAATTCAATACTTTCACTATATAGCTGGAATCCCCTAGAGAGACCCTAACTGCCTCAACACCACATGGCTAAGGGGTGTCAGACTGGAATGAGTAGTCAAGTCCAGTACCTTTTCCCCCATCTGATGATTCATTTTCCTAGTCTAGTATGTTTTCCATTATCATCCCTTCCCACTGATAAGGCACCAAGATAGGGAGAATAGTAATAGGGGAGAGACAATCAGTTAGACAGATAAAGAAAGAGACAAGAGAGACAAAGATATGGAGACAGAGAGACAGACACAGAGACAGAGAACTTTTAATAATGTTGTTTAACACATATTAGCTGTGTTAAATCTGGGTAATTCATTTCACCTCAGTCATGCTCAGTTTTCTCCTGTATAAATCAAGTAATCAACAGGCACGATTTAAGTGCTTGCTGCTATATGTGAGCTTCTATAATAAATGCTGAGACTAACACAAAATATAAAAAGGAAATAATTCCCCATCCTCAAAATTCATATTTTTATCGATCAATAAAAATAAATTAGATTAAAATAAATATATATATTGAGAAGTTGGAATGGATTATCTGGATATAATGAGCTTGCTCCTTCTGGCTGGATGGCACTTCAAAGGAAGAATTGTTTCCTATGTCTTAGACACTTGATGATGACCAAGGTGCCTTTCCAAATTGAGATGCCACGTAATTTTCGTGCTTCTAGCTTCTCTTAGACAAACCTTTTTTGTCCTTTCCTCACTCCTACAGAAAAACTGCATTTAAACTTGCACCATGCACACTAACACTGGCACCTGTTCAGTTGGTGGTTTAGCAAGTGGGATGATGACTCATGGCCAATCACACGTCCTCCCATAGGTGGACTGCATCCTCTTATTTTAACTTATGATTTGGCACACCTTCCAGGAACATTGTACTTCATTATGTCTGATGTATAATATTTCAGTAGGGATGTGAGGACAGGACACTAGTATGGGGAGAAAAAAAGCTAATTTTTTAAAGGGAAAAAAATCACACTAAATTATTTCTTAAATCAAATAAGAATTAAAATCACCAAGCATTCCTTAATTGTAAATGGGCCTAGGTGACATAGTACACGTTGACAAGGAACATCTGAAAGAGTGGCTATCTTTTTTCCTCTAAAAGTGACCTGGCTGTGTAATAGAGATCCTATTCTAAGGATGATGAACTTTTTAAAAGTGTTAATTATTTCAATATAATTCAATTATTTTGTGGTTCCATGTATTTTATGCTTTTCAAAACATTATTATGAGCAAGGATATAGCTATAGATATACTTAATATATATATATGTATATATGTATATATATATATATAAATATATACTTACTATATATATAAAATCTACTTACTATATATAATATAATATATGCTTACTATATATGTATATGTAAATATACATATACATATATATACATATATATATGTGTGTGTGTATATATATATATATATATATATATATATATATATATATATATATATATATATATATATATATATATATTTATATTCTTTTACCTGATTGCCAAAGGTGATACACAAGCCACAGACATATTTAGTACCTGGCTTAAGAGGATGTAAGGAAGGCAAGAAGGCAGAAGGAAGGAAGGAAGAGAGGAATGGGAAAAGGAAGGGAAGAGAAAGGAAGGGAAAGGAATGGGATGGAACAGAAGGGAATGGAAGGGAAAAGAAAGGAAGGAAAGGGAGAACAGGAAAAAAAGGATGAAAGGGAGAGGGAACTTTAGGTACATTAAAGATACTATAATATCTTATTTCACCCTCAAAGTAACCCTGGAGACAGGCGTTATCATTAGCTCCATTTTACAATTAAGGAGACTGAAGACAACAAAAATCAAATGACTTTCCCAATGTCACACACTTAGTGGGTTAATTACTAAGCATCAGAGGCCACATTATAATGCAGGTCTTCCTGACTCTAGGACAGCCTTCTTTCTATGTGGCACTTCACTGAGAGGATCAGTTAACATTAAAGTTATATGAATAAAGAACTCTGCCTCTCTGTCTCTTTTTCTCTGTGTGTATGTTTGTCTCTTTCTGCCTTTCTGCCTCCATGTGTATATTTGTCTCTCATCTCTCTCTTTCTCTCTGTGTCTATCTCTCTCTGTGTTTCTCTTTATCTCTCTGTATGTGTCTGTCTATCTCTGTGTGTGTGATTGTTTCTCTGTTTCTCTATCTCTGTGTGAGAGAGTGTGTGTGTGAGGGGGAAGTGGGTATATGTCTGTCTGTCTCTGTCTCTTTCTGTCTCTGTCTCTCTGCATTTTTGTCTCTCTCTTTTTCTATGTTTATGTCTCTATCTCTGTTTCTCTGTCTTTCTCTGACTGCCTCTGTGTGTATATTTGTCTTTATCTCTGTCTCTGTGTGTCTCTGTTGCTCTCTGTCTCTCTGTATCTCTGTGTCTCTGTCTCTCTCTGTCATTCTGTCAATCTGTGTGTCTCTTTCTCTTCTGTTTCTGTTTATCTTTGTGTGTGTTTCTCACTGAGTCTCCGTCTCTGTCTTTGACTCTTCTCTTTCTGTCATATCTCTTTCTTCTTTTCCTTAGCATCCCCAAATTCTACCACCGCATTGTAATGGAATTTTAGAGATGGGGAAGTTTTGTAAGCATATAGTATTCCTTTTAAAGCCTAATTTCCAAGTGGTTATTCAATCTTTCTCAGAATACCTTCAATGACAAGAAACTAAATACCTCAGGAAGAAGCCCTTTACTCTTTTAAAGTTTACAAACCAAGTTGTTTTCAGTCACATATTAAGGTGTTAGTTTATACCATTTCTTGATTACAAGTTATAGAAGTGTGGGGCAGCCAGGTGGTGCAGTGGATAGAGCACCAGCCTTGAATTCAGGAGGACCTGAGTTCAAATCTGGTCTCAGACACTTAACACTTCCTAGCTGTGTGACCCTGGGCAAGTCACTTAACCCCAGCCTCAGGGGGGAAAAAAAAAAAAAAAGTTATAGTAGTGTGACTTAATAGATGGTGTTTTAACTGCCTTATTGAAAATGCGGGGAAAGGTCCAGTTTATCCATAGTCAGACTTTGTTTCCTTTTTAAAATGTAGATATGTCGATGTCATAAGTGACCCATAATCAGATATCTTCCTTTAATTGGAGAATGGATTTCTCCTTTGAGTATTGCATGACTCTTCCTTTCTCCCATTATACAAAAGCTTAGAGATGGAAGCCAGTAAAGGGCCAGATTTTCTCTCCAATTCTGTGCCACTGGAGCCCTCTTGAGCATAGTGAGGGGACAATCAAACTGAGTTCAAAGTGGTTGGAACACATTTCCCCCCACACACATTTTATGGCCACTTCTAAATGAGGTTGAGAAAGGCTACTAGAAAACCACCAAGGGGAAGCTTGATCAATTGTTGTTTATTGAATGCTTGGGAAAAATAAAACTTTTGTGTTGTCAGCCAAGAACCTTTCACTAACCCTTAAACACTTGAAAAATTGGAAATGGGGGGGGGGGGGAATGATCATTGGAAAGAGAAAAAAATAAAGAAAAGAGAGATAATGTGCTTTTCTCCTCTGCTAACATTACCGAAGACTAAGACAAGAAATTGTTTCTTTGGATTTACTGACCATCTGCAATAACCTGGCAGCACTAGGCATTGATAAGAGTGATTAACCCTTCTAACACTAGTAAAAAACACCCAGAGGAAAATGCTCTCCACATGAATAAAAAAAACAAAAAACAAAAAACAAAAAAACAAAAACAAGCAAACAAACAAACAACAACGACCAAAAAAAAAAAAAAAAAAAACTGACAGACTTGGAATATAGATAAAAATTTTGTTGCTTTATTCTTTTTTGTTTTGATTTTTTTTTCTTTTAATCTGTTTTTACTTTCACAATGGTGACTAATATGGAAATATGTTTTACATGATAACACATGGGTAACCTATATCAAATTGCCTACCATTGTCAGAAGAGGAGAGCTGAGGGAGGTAGAAAAAAATTAGAACTCAAAATCTTGTAAAAATGAATGCTAAACATTTGCCTTGACATGTAATGGGGAAAAAAATAATATTTAAAAAAATGACTAACCATGTTTCAGTAAACTGTCATCTGATGATGGGAGTCCCTGTGTGGGTGTGCCCTCTAGTGGCCAGAAGCCTCAGTTGTTTTGATTTCCAAGTAGTTTTCTTGGAACATGGGACTGTAATGGGGGAAGATATGGGTCTGTTCTCCCTAAAGTTTCTTTAGGGGTTAAATGTCTTGAAATTTCAAGCTAAATAAGATTATTCACTGAGAACATGATTAGAAAGTTCCCACTAAAGTACAGAATCAATTACTTCTTTGTAGCCACAGAAACTTCTGTCTGTGTCAAATAAGCATCTGTGCAAATAACTGTGCAATGGTCGTGGATCTGCATCTGCGGGACATGGGTTTGAATCTGGATTTCTTTGCATACTATTTGATTGGTCTAGGACAAGCAACTTAATGGCTCAGTCTCATTTTCCTGATTTAGGTTTATTTCAGTGGATTATAAAACAAGAGAATTTAGATCTGATGTCTGGGAAGAAAAATGCAAACTAATTAGGACTATGCAGAAATTAAAGGGTCTATATTGAGTCGTAGCATTTTCCTCTTCATCAGACATCTTCAGGAAAAGCCCAGATGGTAATCTGTTAGTCATTCCTTAAAGGGGATTTTTCTTAGGAATAGAGTAGACTAATAGGTGCTGAAATTCCACTATTCTCTATTCTTGATCTATGGCCACCATGCCCAAAATGGATTTCACAATTCATCCCTGCTTTCTTATCATATGTGACTATATGCTGAGCATTTCTCTTCCACATAAACTTTATCCAGGTTCATTGATCAATTCTCTAAGTCTTTAGAGATCATTTGGATGTTCACAAGTCAAATAATCTGTCCATCTGCTAGCCCCCAATCCTTTGGTATGACGAGCCTTAATCCCCATCTCAATCCTGTATCTCCCAGAATATATCATTTAAACCACATACTCGATTGTCATGTGGTAGGTATTTTTCATATTTATCTGTAAGTTTCTTCTATGACATTCTTAAAAATAAGTTTCTAGACTGATCTGTAGTTTTCCAATGCTTACATTTATTCATTTCTGTTAAAAACAATCTAGACATCATTGGTTTATATCCTTTCCTATCTAATTCCCCTTTATCTCTAAGGCTGTTACTTTACTGGGGATAAGCTTTCTCAGAAATGGGGATTATCCATATGAAATGTTGCCTTTATCAATTTGCTATTTGCTACCTTGAATAATTCATAATGGAGTTAGTGCATCTGTATTTATATAAAATATCTTCTTTTCTAATTTGGTGTTAATTTGGACCTTTGTTCTTTGTCACTGCCTCCAAATCTAAAATTAGTCATTTTTCAGATCCTTAAAACAGTAAAGCTCTTTGATATTTGCCCTATCAGTATTATTCAGATCTGTTCTTATCAATAACATATTTGTATAGATTTGGTCACAGACTTCATGTCATATTAGTTTAAGTCTTGGACACTGATAGTGAGACTCTGGGCAAGGCACATAATTATCTGCCTCAACTAGATAGTTTTCTCCACCAGAAAGAGAATATAACATCCAGGTAGTTTCGTTGTAGTTGTTGTTGGTTTTCGTTTTTGTTTTTTAATGAGTTAATAATATATTTGAAGTGCTCTGTAAGTAACAAAGTAATATAGAAATTGTAGTTATTTTACTTATACTACCATTATTAAAGAAATTACTCACCATATACATAATGAGTCCTCTATATGCCTATTAATCCTGCTTACTATGTTCCAAGACATTTTGACCACTCTCATAAATCTTTACCTTAATCTTTACTTAATTGTTTCTACTGCTGATTGTTTCTAGGAAGGACACCATTTGATATTGAGATTAGATTACAGATATAGACTTAGTCAGAGATACACAATGCTAACTCACATTTATATAATGTTCTAAAGTATGTAAAGTGCTTTATCTATTCTATCTTATTTCATCCTCACAACAACCCTATAAAATAAATGGCATTATAATCCTAATTTTGCAGTTGCTAAAACTGGGATTAAGATAGGTTAATAACCAAGCCAGTGCCATACAGCTTCTGGATGTCTACAGGAAGATTAGAACTCACATCTTCCCAACTTCAAATCTAAAATCTACCAAATCAACAAGACATTAACATACATTTATGTATATGTTGTATATACACACATATGTGTCGATGAACATGGACAAATTATGCATATTGTTGCATGCCTCTGTGTGTGCATATATACATATTTGTGTATGAATTATGTGTGCATATGTATGTGTGATAAAGATGTATATATGAAACACTGATTGAAGAAACTCTCCATAGGTATGGGCTTAACAATCCCTCTGCAAGTCTTAGGTTTAGGTCAATGCAGGAGACAGTGACAATTTAAGTAACTTGCTCAGTGATTCAGAGCTGCTTTGTGTCAGAAGTTGGTCTTGGTACAAGGTTGTGTCCTGACTTTAATGATTCCCCTTATTTATTAAATCATGATGTAACGCAATATCTATATGTATCAAGTGTTATTATATTGTTTATCCTCATTACCACTACTACCACCACCAAAATTATCATGATCATTACCATCATCACCATCAGAACCACCAGGTGCATCAACACCATCATCATCCTTGTCATTATCATCATCAACATCATCATCATAATCATCATCGTCGTCATCGTGGTCGTCATCATCATCATCATCATCATCATCTTCTCCATGATTCTCTTTCTTTCCTATATATGTAATCTTCACTTCCCCTCAATTTTTATATTTGTGAAATGACTGGTTTACTCAATGGTCTTTCAAATTCCCAATTCCAGATATATCTTGCAAGATCTTTTGGGTTAGATTCCGACAGAAAAATGCAGTGCTACAGTACAACTTCTCTTATACTCAGGCTTCTCAAATCTGTCCTGAAAGCTGAAATAGCATTTTCTCTTCTTAAATTTTTAGTATCATTTATTTTGGTGTTACCAAAGAGATCTAGCTCTATGATGTTACTATTCAACTAAAACGGTATCTAATTTAATATTTGACACATTACATTAACTTACTTTATATATAAACAGAAAAAACTGCCTTGCCTCATCATGACAAATATGCATGGTACATGAAGTGGAGTTAACAGTCCATCACACAAGAGACAAGAGCTGGCTAGAAATCCAAGTGAGTCCTCAGCAGGCTAATAAGGTGAAGGACTTTTATGAGAATTCTTTTTTCTCCATCATTATCTAGGCATAATGGAAAAAAATACGCACTTTACACACAATCATCTCTCATTATTCCATTATTCTTATGTTGGGAGATTGCCTTAAATTTTCTTCTCTCTTAGTTTTATAATTCTTTTTTGGTTGAGGATTTTGCTCTTTTGTTATTTTTCCTGATTGTTTTTCTTCTCTCTTATTATTTTCTTCCTTTTTTTTCTTCCTTTTTTCAACATATCTAAAACAAAACTCATTATTTTTTTTTCAAATACCTCCTCCTTCTAAATTTCCTTATCACTTTTAAGGACACAACCATTTTTTTCAGTCATTTAGGTTTGTAACCTCAGTATTATTATCAACTTTTCTGACAAATGTCTGATTTGTGGTCAAAACTAAGATTTTTTTTTTTTTTTTATGTACACTTCTAGCATGTTTCTTCAATTCTCTATTCACACTGTCGTGACATTAGTTGGAGCTTTATTCATCTGCCACTTGGGTTTTTGCAATACCTTCCTAATTGGTTCTATGGCCTGAAGTCTTTCATCAATCCCATATATGTTCAATTAAGCTACCAAAGTGGTATTCCTAAGGTATAAACTTGACCATTTCACTTCTTTGCTCATTAAAATTCAGTAGATCTGATGAAGTAGTAAGTAGATCTGATCAGTAAGGGGGGGAGGTGGTTTGGAATATAAAGCTCTGTTTGGAATTTAAAGTTGGTCTTTCCAACCTTCCCTATCCTGTATTTTACTTCCTTGAACATGCCATACTATCCAGCTATATGGGCCTACATACTCTGTCAACCACAGTCCTTCATCTCACACATCCACACTTTTACACTGGTTTATTCCCATGAATGAAAAACTCTCCCTACCACAACATATTCCTGGAGTGTCTGATTTCTTTTAAGATGCTGATCAAATATCACCTCCTCTGTGAGTTCTTTCTCTCTTTTCCAGCTTCTTGTGTCATCTTCTTTAAGGTCGACTTGTAACTGCTTCAAATTTATTTTTCCAATTCTGATTAGTATATAATAATTGCCTTATACATGGTATCTGGATTTAATTGAATTGTACATTGAATAAACATAATTAATCTGAGCCAGGCTTTTCAGTTCATCTGCTCAAATAAAAGTTCTTCATTTTAGACAGAAGGAGATACATTGATTTCAGATAAGTAATGGGGAAGCAGGAAAGATTTTTTTTTTAATTCTCCAAGAATAAGTCCTTTTCAAATTGGGGCTCACATTAAACATATGAAGAGTTCCTAAATATAAAATAATATTCAAAAATAAAAGTGAAATTTTAAAAAGAATCATTTCTAAAACATTTGAATTTATTTAAATAATTTGAGATGAATAGTGCAGTTCATTCCCCATGTTGA
>NC_133618.1:14054746-14099746 GCF_048593235.1 Sminthopsis crassicaudata | reverse complement strand
GCAAGGAGAAGACACCCAATCAGAATTATCAAGTTGAGTTTTACTTCAGACAGTTAACTTGGAAATTTAAGATAGGAATTTAAATGAGATAAAAGTAGACAATAATGGCAGCTGTGGTCATTTTTTATACCCTAATGATTAAATGTTTGGATACATTTCTTCAGATATTTAAATATTTTTGACTGTTGGGATTTTTTTGGTCATAATCAATTAAATAGTATTTAATAAACAAAGGATAGCAGGCATTTTGCTAGGTTGATCTGTCCTTTAAAGGATTTCAATTGAACCCACAAATATAATTTATTAATTTAATTATTTTCCTATTTAATTATTAATTGCTATGTGCAGGACATACAAAGACATGAACACAAGAAAGGAGAGAAGAATTTATTGAGTACTTACAACATGCCAAGAGCAGAAATTCAGATAACATGAAGCAATCCTGTCAATCTCAAAATGTGTATTCTTTCAGAAGAAACAAGTATGCATTTTCCTTTAGTAAATTTTTATTCCAATATATGACAAGTTATGTTTCTGCCCCCAAAACTCAAGCAGATCTAGCTACAGTTGGTTCTTACATATGGAAAGACCTGCCATGCCCATAATATCTACTCCATATTTTATATTCAATGTTCTTTGTAATGTCTTTTTAGAGAAGCCAACCCCTAATGAATTAAAAAAAAAAAAAAAAAAACTTTTAGAGAGAGAGAGAGAATTCATTATGTCCTAAAGCAACCTTTTAGATTTTTGAACTGCTCTTGTTAAGATGTTGGTTATCTCCTGGAATAAGTCAATTTTTCTCTTTTCTCTAATATCCACCTCTAAGTCCTAAATCTTCCCTCTGATGTCAATAGAACAATGCTAGTCATTCATGTGAAAGATCTTCTAGAAGACTGGATTTGGATTGCTTGATTCTTCTCTTCTTTAACTAATCCTTGCAACACATTCTATTCCAAATTTTCCTCATTCCCCCCATCTCCTCCCCTAGTTGGCAGGTAGCCCAATACATGATAAATATGTTAAAATATATGTTAAATCCAATATAAGTATATATATATATATATATATATATATATATATATGTGTGTGTGTGTGTGTGTGTGTGTATGTACATATATATACATATATGTGTTTGTGTGTATATATATATGTGTGTATATATATATATATACATATATATATATATATGTATATATATATGTATATATACAGTTATCATGCTGCAAAAGAAAAATCAAATCTAGAAAGAAAAAAAACTGGGAAGGAAAACAAAAAACACAAGCAAACAATAGCAGAAAGAATGAAAATGCTATATGGTGGTGCTCATTCAATTTCCATAGTCCTCTCTCTAGGTGTAGATGGCTCTCTTCATTACTGAACAGCTGGAACTGGTTTGAATCATACCATTGTTGAAGACAGCCACATCCATCAGAGTTGATCATCAGATAGTCTTCTTGTTGCTGTGTATTTTAACATAACTTTTGAAATTTAAACAACTGAAAAATTATTTATTTTAAGTGCTCAAAAGAAGATATGGTTTTGTTTCTGACAGCTAAGGACAACCTGAGGGAGTAAACAGTAGAGGAAAATTGGTCTACAGTTTTAAATTTATTACCAAAGGAGGTAAATGAGAATGGAGTAATTGTTCTTTATATCCATGAATGAAGAGCTTTTCCAAAAGATCTTTTAGAGTATATTCTAGTAGATCTTACAGAATATTATATTGTCCTTCTGCATTTAGCCCTGAGTCAGTGCTGAATAAATTATGAACACCATGAGTCACAATGAGTCAATTATGCTTTCTGCTATTACAACTACCTCTGTGTATGCAAATCCTTTGGGGGCAATGCTTTGGGGCACTTGTACCTTCTCACATTAGACAATTTTATAATGAACATTGTCACTGCTTTTTTCTTGAAACTGGGCCCCAGAAGAATCTCATAGGAAAAGGTTTATGATTCTCTCTTTCAACTGTAATGTTTAACAATTTACTCTTTGTCCAGAGAAGGTGGGAGTCAAATAAGCTTCACATGCTGAGACAGGAGACAGCTCTTTGTAGTTTGATATTTTGAAGCCCCATGAGAAGTATTGTATCTATGATTCAACAGATATCTATGGCAGGCTTGATATGAGGTGCTGGATATAGAAAGAGAAAAAAAAATGTGTCCCTCCTGCCAAGAAACTTCCATTTCTTTGGGATACAATCTAAATGCATAGGGACATGAAACGACTGAGCTAGATTATTAAGGTAGCAAGGCAAACAGAATGGAAAGTGAAATTTGCAGATAGAAATAACTGAGACCCAACACTAATAATGGTCCATAGAAACTGTGATTATGGGAAGATCAATTAAACTGTCTGACCCTGTTTTGTGATCTTTATGATTGAGGGTAAAGATTGAACCTGTGATTCCACTTATGGAGAAAATCCTGGATAATAAAGCTCCTTATGCCAACATAATTTAACACCTTTTCTGTAATTTTTCTTAAAGAATTGAGTAGAGAGCCTTGAGAGACTATTTGACCTCCACTGAAGATTTCGAGTTATTCCAGTTAAGTCAACACTGGACCCTTTTTGATAAATGGTCAAAGTATATATAAACAGATAGTTTTCAGAAAAAGAAATAAAAGTTTCAGTAATCACATGAAAAATTCTCTAAATTACTATTGATAAGAGAAATGTAAAATAAAATAACTCTGAGTTACCACCTCATACCTATTAAAATAGTAACATGATGTAAAAGGGAAATGATAAATGCTGAAAAGGATGTGGGAAAAGAGGGAGAATAAAGTATTGAGGTAGTAAGTGAGAAATGGTCCAACCATTCTGGAGACCAATTTAGAATTATATCTAAAAGTTTACAAAATAATTTAACCATTGGACTCCCCCAAGATCATTATTAAGTCACTATCCCAAAGACGTGAAAGAAAATAGCAGAAAGGACATGTGCAATTATGTTTTTTTTTTTTTTTTTTAATAGCAGCTCTTTTTGTAAGGGCAAAGAACTAGAAATTGAAGAAATGCCCATAAATTACAAAATGGATGAAAAACTTTTGGTTTATGATTTTTGGGATAAGAAATGAAAAGAATTGGTTTTAGGAAAACCTGAAAAGACATACATTGACTGATAAAAAGTGAAATGAGAAGAAGCAGAAAAATACTGTACTTTGCAACATCAATACTGTACCAATGATCAATTGTGAAAGACTGAGTTGGTCTGATCAAGATCATGACCCAAGATAATGAATGCCAAAGAACAACAATGAAAATTAATATCCTTTTGTAAAGAGAAAACCGATAAACTCTAAATATAGATTGAAACAATATTTTCACTTTATTATTCGTTTTTTTTTGTTGTTGTTGTTGTTGGTTTTTGGCAATGTGGCTAATGCAGAAATGTTTTGCATAATGTAACATGTATAACTTATATCATATTGATTTTCTTTTTAATATGTGGGGGAGACATTGGTGGGAGAAAGAAAAATGATAGTTCCATTAAAAATGAATGTTAAAAATAAACTAGCAATCTTTTATAAAAGAATCAGCACTTGATTCCAGAATTACCTATCTTCAAGACTAGCTCTTTACCCTTTGAATCATTCTGTCTTTCTAAATGGGAAAATGATAAAAATTGCATTAACTATTTCAGTGTGTGTGAGCAGTTAGATGGTAGTGGAATTAGGAAAACTCATCTTCTTGAGTTCAAATCTGACTTCAGGTACTTACTAACTGTGTAAAACTGGGCAAGTTATTTAATCTTTTTTTTTTTTTACTTCAATTTCCTCATCTGTAAAATGAGCTGGAGAAGGAAATGGGATACCACTTCAGTATCTTTGCCAAGATAACTCCAAATGGGGTCATAATTTGTAAAACAAAACTAAACCAACTAAAGAATAGCACAAGTATTTCAATGGATAGTTTGAGATTAGAATGGAATAATAGTTGCAAGGCCCTTTGAAAATTTTAATGTACTATATAAATGTCAATCTATGATTCACTGGATATCAGAAATTAGATCATGATATTTAAAATGTATTTTTGCATAATTTATGTAATAACTTTACATTTTTCAAGTGCTTTAGCTACATTTTCTTACTTGGTCTTACAAACATCCTCACAACAGAGCTGCTATTATTATTTAAAAGAGACTGGGAGAAGTGAAATGACTTGTTCAGATTCACACAACATTTATGTATCTGAAATAGGATTTGATCTCATCACTCCCTGACTCAAAATTCAATACTGTATCCACTATAGGATCTAGCTATCTAGAGAGGGATGTTCTACTTTCAAAATAATCATGGAATTCATTTCATTCAAGTGCTTTATTTTACATATAAGGGAACTAAGGTTCAAGTAGAGGAAATGGATCTGCCTATGGCCATTCAGGTAGAAAATACAGAGCTGAGTTGGAAGCTTTCTTTTGTGATGCAATTTCCAATAATCTTTCAACTGAATACCATTAAAGAGTTTTCCAAAGTAGGTCTTCTGATCTAACTTTACATGTTGGACCTTTTGTGGTTTTAAAAGACTAAATCCACAAGGATAAGACATTCTGATATTAAGGTGAGGCGAAATTTTTTTCTAAAAAACAAATAGATCTGATTTTTGAATTACCAGCCATTTGAGATTATCTATCCTTCTGTGGAACTTCAGTCAGTGCCATTGAAAGTTAATTATATATTGATTTTCTGTTCTTCTCTAATCCCATTTTCAATAAAGAAAATCACAATGAATATGGCATTTCTGCCATTTTGCAGATGAAGGAATAACAATAATGAACGTGAAAATAATAACTGCTGAAATCAGACCCTTTGGCTAAAGGGCACAATAGAGGTCATATAATCTGTTCCCTTAATTTAAGGGAATAGGGAATTGAGGCCCTTAAATTAGCGGCTCTAGATTAGACAGGCAACAAATTGTAAAGTGGAGACTTGAATCCAGGGCTTCTAATTCCAAAGCCAGGAATATCAAGGGACCACAATGTGGTGATGTATATACTGCTTTGATAAAATAATAATGCTTTGGAAATATAAAATTATTTCATTTCAATTTATACATGTGTGTGTTAGAAACAGAGAGACAAAGAAAGAGAAACACAGAGACAGAGAGACAGAGATAAAGAGAGTCAGAAAGAGACAGAAACATACATAGAGACAGAGAGATAGTGAGAGACAGAGATAGAGACACACAGAGATAGAGAGATAGTGAGAGACAGACAGACACACAAAAAGACAGAGACAGAGAGAGACAAAGAGACAGAGAAAGAGAGAGAGAGAGAAAAAGAGAGACTCAGAGTGAGACAGAGAGAGAAGTAGAGGGAGAGAGAGAGAGTATATGTGTATAAAATGTTCCATGCTAAGATTTTCCCTGTTCTATATTTGTGATGGAGATATTTGGAATTTTAATTTAGAAATTATTGGTTTTTTCCTATCAAATTCCACTTTGTTATGTGTAGTCTTAATCTCTTATTCTAGTCTATAAAGAAGTTTCTTGTATTCTGTGAGGGTAATATTGTGCAATGGAGAGAGAATTAGAGCAACAAGGAAGGACTTGCATTCAGATCCGACATCAGATGTCAGTAGTGGGAAATTAACTAAACCTAATGTGTCTCAGTTTCATCAAATGTACAATTAACGAGTTATATAAAATGATCTTAGTTGTCCCTTTGGATTATAAATTGATGATCCTATAAACTAAAATATTAAATATTCTTCCCAACTTCATCAATTTTTTTCTTGTTGATAACAGTGTCATCTTTATCCTGTTTGAAGTCATTCAAAAAATCATTGACCTGTTCAAGGCTTTCACAGATCCACTATTGGGCATGCAAGTCTACATTTTCCTCCACATTAATATTGACATAATGTGTTTTCCTTTAGATCTGTTTATTCAAGCAATTCTAAGTCTCCCTCATCTTAGCATTTTCTAGTTCCCCAGATTTCCTTCTCCTCCACAACAATATCATATTTCAATGTACTTTTATAAGAATAAGACTTTATTAGCTTAACCTCCATCCTAAGGGAGACTAGATTTCAATGCCTGTTTACGTGAAGGTTATTCAGGGTCAACAAAAATGAGAAAATCTTTCCAGGGAGCTGCCCTGATCCCTCACTCAACCATTCTGCATTCCTGCAGTATTGAGTAATTTTTCTTTTGTCTTTTTCTCCCCAATTTTCTCCCAAGTTGTCACCCACAAACATGAATAAACATTACTGAGTAGAGATATACCAGAACCTCACTGGATTTAATTTAAAGGTCACATCTTAAAAAAAAAAAAAAAAAGAACAAGCAGTGGAAATGACATTCTCGATATTTCCTTCCTTTTTTTTTTTTCTCTTTCACAACTTAAAGGCTGTTAGAAAAGAAAAGGTTAGGAGAGTGCTGATAAAGTGAGCTTTTAGTCATAATCGATGGAGTCCATTGTGCATTTATTTTTTAAATAGGGGAACATATCTTATCGGTTCATGTTGGTGTTTAAAATGTATAAAGGGATATGTGTATACATATATAGACACACAATTCATAGACATGCATATTTGTATACACGTTTTACGTGTGAATGTATATATTCATATGTATATGAGTTTGTATTACAAAGAAATTATCTCCTTAATTTCAGTTAGCATTTGGCAGTTTACTCAATGATGAACAATAATGATAAGCAATTGAAGAGCTCAGCCCTGAAAATTAATTCTGAAAAGCTATCTACCCGTTTTCTGTCAACCCCCCTACCTCCTTCTACCTAAGGCAACACCATCTTAGCAGATAATCAAGTCAACACAATATTGTAACCATAAGCCGCCCCCCCCCCCAGGGTCTCTGATTTCTGTCAAAAAGAACAAGAGAAAACAGTTGGAAAAGACTTGGAAAAGCTCACCAATATGTCATTGTTTCTAAATCTATTTATTTTGGTCAAAATCATTAAAAGACTTGGTTCTGTGCAAAAAGATTTACTGTCACAAAGAATATATAATAATATGCCTATCCTAACATAAAGTACTTGACAACCTTAATTATGCAATACACATCTGGAATTTAATTCAATTCAGCAAACACACACTATTCTGTTTAAGGTAATAGAGTTCTGTTCTAATGTCGTATTCTACCAGTTATGGACTTATCTCGTTGTTATTCTTATTTATTTACATGTGGTCTCATCAATCTGAACACAAACTCCTTGAGTTTGGGAACTATTTTTGCCTTTTTTTGAATGCTAAGGTATTTGGCCCAGTTCTTGGTTCATTATAAATTTCAATTAGTTCTTATCAATTGGTTGATTGATTAATTAAAGTTTATCATGTTGTGATAGCAATTTTGGGTTCTCAAAACCATTTCAACAATGTACAAACTCTGTGAATATGTTCATAGCCATTGCTTGTCTATTTTCCAAGAACTAATATAGCCCAGTGGGGAGAGACTTGCCTCTTGGTGGATCTGTGAACATTTTAATTCATGACATAAAGAGGAATAATAATAATAATAATAATAATAATAATAATAATAATAATAATAATAATAATAATAATCCTAATCGCACATGTCTGGAATTTTAGCATTCTCCAAACCCTCCATTTTAATAGGAATGATGGCAGATGAATGGAAAAGGAGGAAAAATCTAGTCCCAAGACACATGCTGTTTTCCTATCACTTATAAATAGACATTTAGTTCTCAGTTTTATAAAGATGAAATCATGGGCAGTGATCCATACTTGCAAATACTTGAAGAGGAAATAATTCTTTTTTTTTTTTACATTCTTATAAAAATAACTCAGAAGACAGAAGGAAATTGTAGTCAATAAGTCACAGATTCATTTAAAAAAGTAAATAAAGGAATCTCCAGAGTTAGTCATCATGCATCTGAAGATACCAAGAAGAATAATCTCATGGAACATTTGATCATCTTAAATTATAGCACTCATAATTAATGTTTGCAAAAAAAAAGCACAATGGTAGGAATTGCAACATCTGTAGCAACATCTATTGGACAATTGGATTGGAAAAATATTGGGAAACTCTTAAGATACCAATATCACATAAATATTATACTTTGATATACAATGAATTCAATTCAATAGTGAAGCCATTTGAGGCCCATGACTTTACTCTTCTTTTTGGGTCTGGAACTGGGGATGTGAAGTTTACAAACACCAAGTAAATATTAAGATTTGGAAAAATTCTTACACCTGGAGTATCAACAGAAAAGGCCTCCAGTAGGATCTGCCACTTAAGCTGAGGCCTGAAGGGTACTAAGAGTTTTCAAATATGGAACTGATTTTGAAGAATATTCCATACAATGATAACAACCTGTGGAAAGGGATAGATACAGGTGATGGAATTTGACATAGAAGGAAAACCAGTAAGCCAATGTGCTAGAAGGAAGAGTGTACAGGGAAGACATTGTAGTATTACTCTGAAAAGTTATTTTGGAGATGATTGTAAAAAGGCTTAATAAAGCAAATAGCACACAACAATGGATTATACTGGATGACTATTGTGATGATGTTAATTCAACTAGAAAATGGGACCCTGTATTCAATATTTAAAATGGGAGAGGAGTATCTAAAATATTTTTCCAGACCCTAAAATGTAAAGTTTGGAAACTTTCAAGATGAAATAATTTCAATTATATAGAAAGAATGATATGTGTAGACTTGGCTCATTCCAGTATTGGAGCTGGGTGGGGAAAGTTATGATTATATTGCATATTGGGATGTAACAATCAGCTAGTGCTTAGAATGATAATTTTAGGATGATCTTTTAAAGATCTGGGGGAAAAAAGCAAGCAAGATGCAGGGGGGCACTGCTAGAGAAAAATAGATTAAAAATCAGCCATTAGGATTAACCTCATGCTGCTTACTATTTGTTGTCCGTGTCAAATGTTTACATCTCCACTCTAATATGACCCAGCCATGATTATTTGTACATTGCTGGGAGAATGATAGAATGGACATGTGGGAAAGTAACTGTATGAGCATGACCAACTTTGCCACCTTGGCTTTCACATTAGATGGATCCAGTAAAGTGGAATAAAGAATTGTTTCTTATTGGTAAGCTTGAGTTGGCTTATATAGAGTAATATAAGAATCTGTGATTTTGTCTAAATCAAGGATTTTTTTAAAGGCAAACTATTAGCCATTTAGAACTGTATAGATAGATTATGAGTTACCAGAGACTGAGGGAATTGAGATATACTTGGGGGCCATATAGCTACTATGAAAAGGTTCAGATCTGGCAATTGAATCCAGCTCTTTCTACCAGCAAATCTAGCATGTATTCTAGTATGTCATGTTGCCATATTATTTTTATAATAGGATTTTATATTTTTCCAGATAAATGTAAAAATACTTTTCAACATTAACCTTTGTAAAACCTTGTATTCCAAATTTGTCTCCATCTGCCCCTCTCCCCAAAACATAAAGCAATGCAATACAGATTAAATAGGTACAATTCTTCTAAACATCTCCATATTTGTCATGCTTCATAAAAAATTAAACAAGAGGGGAAAATGAGAAAAAAAGAAACAAACCAACAACAAAAAGGGTGAAATGACTAATATTTAACCCATATTCAGCCTCCATAGTTTTGTGTTGTTTGTTTTTTTTTTTTCCCTTGTGGGGGCAGATTGCTCTTTTATCACAAATGTATTGCTTTTAAACACCTAATTGTTCAAAAGAGCAAAGTACAGGGAAGGAGCCAAGATGGTGGAAAGGACACACGTTTCTTTCTGACTTCTCCTACAACTCTCAGACTAATTAGAAAATCCAGGATCTGAATTAGTACTGAATTGGCAGAATCCACAGATGTTGAGAGTACACAGCATATAATTTCAAAGATCACCAGAAAAGATCTGTTTCAATCAGACATGAAAGGAAGTGGACCAAATACAAGCAGGCTGAGCAAAGATGCCAGTTCAGACAGAGCAGACCCAGGGTGGTGCAGCTTCTGAGTAGCAGAGAATATATGGAGAGGAATCTACAGTAGTGATGGATACTATGCTCTGGTTGTTTGCCAGTAGATCAGAAGAGAAGTTATAGAACTCCCAACACATATACAGAATCTCATGACCTGGCCATGCCCTCCCAGCATTCTGAATGAGTCAACATGGACTCAGCTCAGCCACTAACACTTGCAGAAGAAGCCATTGCTACTTGTAGAGGAAGCTTGAACAATCACCCTTACCCAAAAAACAGATCCTAACTTCTTAAAAAATGAATACAAAAGCAAAAATAACCCTAACCATAGATAGTTTTTATAGTGAAAGAGAAGAACAGATTTCAAAACCTGAGATTAAAAGCAGATCATCTTCAGATGAAGCCCCAAAAGGTGATATGAACTGTTCCCCATCACACAAGGCTCTCCTAGAAGAAATTAAAAAGAATCATAAAAGAGAACTAGAAGAAAAATGGGGAAAGGAAATTAAAACTTTGCAAAAGGGTTTGGAAAAAGCATATAACTCATTAAATGATAGATTCAATAAAATGGAAAAAGAAGATAACTCAGAAAAATGTAATTTGGGAAATAGAAAAAAAATTCCATTGAACAGAACAAAAATGCATTTAAAAAACCATGTGGAATTTATTTAAAAATTCAACTGGACAAATACAAAAATAAGTTAAAAAGTAATGAAGAAAATAATTCACTAAAATTCAGAATTGAACAAATGGAAATGAATGACTGAATGAGAAAAGAATCAGTCAAGCAAAACTTTAAAAAATGAAAAAAATAGGAAAAAATGTAAAATGCCTAATTGGGAAAACAATTGACCTGGAAAATAGATCTAGGGGAGACAATGTAAGGATTATTGGACTCCCTTCAAAACATGATGAAAAAAAAAAGACAGACACTATTTTTTAGGAAACCATAAAAGAGAACTGCCCTGATGCCATAGAATCAGAAGGTAAAATTGCTATTGAAAGAATTCACCAAAAACCTCCTGAAAGAGACTCCAACATTAAAACTCCAAGGAATATCATGACTAAATATCAGAACTATTAGACCAAAGAAAAATATTACAGGGGCAGCTAGTTGGTGCAGTAGATAGAGCACCAGCCCTGAATTCAGGAGGACCTGAGTTCAAATCTGGTCTCAGACACTTAACACTTCCTAGCTGTGTGACCCTGGGCAAGTCACTTAACCCCAGCCTCAGGAAAAAAAAAAAAAAGAAAACTATTACAAGCAACAAGAAAGAAACAATTCAAATATGGAGAAACTATAATAAGGATTACCCAATATCTAGCAGCCTCCACCTTAAAGGAATGAAGGGCCTGGAATCCGATATTCCAAAAGGCAAAGAAACTTGAAATGCAGCCAATAATAGATTACTTCACTAAACTGATCTTTTTATTTCAGGGAAGAATAAAGACATTCAATGAAACAGGTGAATTGCACGTATTTTTGATGAAAAAACAAGAGCTAAACAAAAAAAAAATTGACTTACAAATATAGAACTTAAAAGAAGCATGAAAAGGTAAAATGAAAAGAACTCTTGAGTACTGTATTTCTATTATGGGCATACATAGGGAGTGAATGTATAATTTGAGTTTACTGCTATAATATAAAAAAATAGATAAACCTTTAGTTAATTTAATTAGAAAAAGTAAAGAGGAAAATTAAATTGTTAGTCTCAAAAATGAAAAGGGGAAAATTTCCACAAATGAAGAGAAAATTAGCCAATAATTAGGAGTTATTTTTACCTAATGTTATGAAAATAAATTTGATAAGCTAAGTTAAGTGAAGGAACACCTACAATAATATAGATTGCTCCGATTAACAGAAGAGTAAATAAAATACTTAAGTAGTCCCACTTTAGAAAAAAGACATAGAACAAGCTATTATTAATCAACTCCCTAAGAAAAAATCTTTGGGGCCAGATGGATTTACATGTTAATTCTACCAAACACTTAAAGAAAAATTAACTTCAATACTATATAAACTATTAGAAAAAAAATAGGGGATGAAGCATTCCTACCTAATTCATTTTATGACACAGACATGGTACTGATATCTAAACCAAGTGGACAAAAACTGAAAAAGAAAGTTATAGACCAATCTCCTAATGAATATTGATGCAAAAATCTTAAATAAAATAATAGCAAAGAGATTATAGAAAATCATCCTCAGAATCATACACCATGATCAAGTAGGATTTGTATTATGAATGCATGGCTGGTTCAATAATTGGAAAACTATTAGCATAATTGACTATATCAACAGCCAAATTAACAAAAACACATATGATTATATTAATAGATGCACAAAAAAGCATTTTATAAAATCCAATTTCCATTCCCATTGAAAACACTAGAGAGCATAAGAATAAATGGACTTTTCCTTTAGTCAGTAGCAACTATTTAAAACTATCAGTAGCATCATATGTAATGGTAATCAACTGGAACCATCCCCAGTAAGATCAGGAGGGAAATAAGATTGCCCACTATCACCATAACTATTCAATATTGTATTAGAAAGATATAGCAATATAGATATAGATTTGGCAATGACAATAAAAAGAGATTAAAGGAATTAGAGTAGGTAATGAGGCAACCCAAATTATCACTCTTTTCATATAATTAAAGAATCCCAGAAAATCAATTTAAAAACTATTAAAAGCAATCTATAACTTTAGCAAAGTTTCAGGATACAAAATAAATCCACATAAATCATTAGCATCACTAATAAACCCAGCAGCAAGAGATACACAAAGAAATTCCACTTAAAATAACTGTCAGCAGTATAAAATATTTGGAAATCTATTTGCCAAGGGAAAATCAGGAACTATATGAGCAAAATTACAAAACACTTTCCACACAAATAAAGTCAGATCTAAACAATTGGAAAAAAATATAAAGTTCTCTTGGATAGGTCCAGCAAGTATAAAAAAGATGACAATACTACCTAAGCTAATCTACTTATTTAATGCTATAACAATCAAACTCCCAAGAAACTACCTTACTTACCTAGATAAAATAACAACAAAATTCATATGAAAGAGTAAAATGTCAAGAATTTTAAAGGACTAAATCAAGAAAAAAGCAAATAAAGGTAGCCTAGTTATATTATAAAGCAGTGGTCATTAAAACCCACTCTATATACCTTTATGCCCTGAGAATTCATTGTATTAAATGATAGTTCATTGTGTTAAAGACAAATACAAACACTGAACATGGATATGGGAGATGTATTTTGAATTTCTGCTATTATTCACTGTCTACATAACCTTGGATAAATCAATTCACCTCTATGTGTTTAATTTCCCTAGGATTCTTCCTGTTTTATATATGATCTTTAAGAGAGATTACAAATATATAACACAATGAACTATCATTTAATACAATGAATTCTCAGGGCATAAAGGTATATTATTGTATATCAAAATAAACATTTAATTGATAAAAAGAAGCCCCTTTCCTTAACGCCCTTTGAATTGTTAATTATCCAGCCATTCCTTAGAGTTTCATACTGGTAAGGGAAAGCAGTATACTGGATAGAGTGCTGAAATAGTAGACAAGAACAATTAACCTCGAATTCATCTCTTTGTTATATCTGTGTCCCGGGAGGTATTGTTTCACCTATTTATGTCTCAGTTTCCCCACATCTGAAATAGATGGGTGAATTTGATAGTCTGTAAAATTCTTCTAAATGATTTCTGCTTTTTTTTTTCTTTAACAGTATCCTATCTGAATATCCATAAAATAATTTCATCTGAAAAGCAGAAAACCTGAGTTCTAACTTTGAATCTGAAGCTTCTGTGACTAGAAGAAAACATCGAATTTCCTGTGCCTCAGTCTCTCATCTACAAAATAACACGATTGATTAGGTAACTACAAATTTTAATACTATATTTATGATCAGAGGATTTCAATGAATCTATAAGGACTCCTTAGCACTTATCTATGAAGTCATAAAGTCAATACCTACTAAGTACAGGGCACCATGCTACATAATGTGAATTCCAAAAAGAAAATAATCTTTGACCTCAAGTAGTTCACATTCTATTTCAGAGGAAACATTATTTTGTAAAGGAAAGGAAATAGGCAAACTTAGGACAACAGTAGACTGGCCTATGGAACATAACTCAGTTAGAAAAACCTAGGCTCAAGTAACCTTTTGCTATATATTGCCAAGATCCTGGGCAAATCAATTTACCTTCCATAAAGCCAGAAGTGGCATCTGAAACATATCAGTTCTTGCTATATATCAGTTCATGCTTAAGTTTTCACCAGCAGGAAAAATCCCTTTCCTATTACATTTTGTTTAGAATAAAATCTATGAAAAATGCACTAACTCTAACATCTCATTTCCCCAAATCCCAAATCTCCAAATTTCTTAATTGAATGGAGTAAAGATTTTTGAATTTTCTCAGTTCAAATAGTTAAAAAAATAATTTCTAAGATTATAAATTATAAAAACAACTGCTGATAATAATCAGTAGAGGCACTTCCTTACCTGACTGCTCTTTATCAGTGAAATCACTTTTCCTCATCCCAAATCTCTCTCTCTCTCTCTCTCTCTCTCTCTCTCTCTCTCTCTCTCTCTCTCTCTCTCTCTTTCTCTCTCTCTCTCTCTCTCTCTCTCTCTCTCTCTCTCTCTCTCTTTCTCTCTTTCTCTCTCTCTCTCTCTATATATATATATATATATACACACATATATGTATATGTATATATGTATACACATACATATATGTATATATATGTATATATATATATATATATATATATATATATATATATATATATATATATATATATATATTAACAATATTTGGGAGAGTTATGGGAATCAGGACATTTCTAAGTCTCTTTCCAGTAGTCTATGCCATCTTTTCTACTATATGGTTCTGCTTTGAATGCTCAAACAGAATAAATTTCATTTCCTTTATTTTTTTTAGATTAAACATTTCTTCTAAACATATTTCCATATTTTTCATTCTGTACAAGAAAAATCAGTCCAAAACCTAGGGAGACAAGAAAGAAAAAACAAGCAAATAGCAACAACCAAAAAAGATGGAAATACTATTCTTTGATCCTCATTCATTCTTCATAGTTCTCTCTCTGGCATAAGTCTAGTGCAATTGGCCTAAATCACCTCATTGTTAAAAAGAGCCAAGTCCATCAGAGTTGATCTTGTTTTTTCTGTGCACAATATTTCTTGGTTCTGCTCACCTAACTTAGCGTCAGTTTATATAAGACTCTCCATGCCTTTTCATCATGAAATTATCCTGCTGATCATAATAATATTTTATAACATTCAAATATCATAACATTGTCATTTTCCAACTGATGGGCATCCATTCAGTTTCCACTTTCTTGACATTACAAAAAGGATTGCCACCAACATTTTTGCACATATAGGTCCCTTTCCTTCCTTTAGGATCTCTTTGGGATATAAGCCCAGTAGAAACATAATGGATCATAGGGTATGCAGTTTGGTACCCTTTGGACATACTTCCAAATTGCTCTCCAGTCAGAATGGTTGGATCACTTTCACAACTCTACCAACATGCATTTCATTTTCTTAAAGTAGAATTGCAGAGAATCCATTGTTTCAAAAAGAACACTGGCTGTTAATTCATTAACTTATTTATCTTTCAAACTGTGGAGTTCTAAATGTGAAGCAAAATCCAAACATGCTAAAAATACACTGTTATTCTCAGAATCAGAATAGTGCATAAACTTGAATGTATACTCACTCATGATCACTACTATTGTCTTTGGCTGTTGGTGTTAATTCCCGATTTCTCCTGTAGTTTTTCTCCTCTGTCTTAAATCTTACTATTCAGAAAATTATCAATTGTTATCAAATTGTTATAAAGATTCAGATGACCTAAGTTTGAATACAATAACAACTACATTGTAGTTTTGTATAATTAGGTAATACAAAATGGTAAACTAATAAGAATATATTTTTGTAGTAATTTGTATGTTACACATTGTGTCAAGTGATGGGGATACAAAGAAATGAAACAACTACAACAAACGACAACAACAAAAATAAAGTTTCTTGAGGGGCTAAACATTCTAAGTAGAGAAATAACACATAAACAGTTGTTTATTTCTGATATATTATTATTATTTTATTGATTATTAAGATTTTGTGATATATGAATATTTTAAGTCAATTTTTTGGCAATAATATTTTTTTCATTATTTCTATCATTTAATAAAAGAATGGTCATTTGACTTATTCTTATAAATCAAAGATGAATCACGGAAGCCAATCAATGTTTATATACCCTTGGAAGAGTGAGTAATCCTTATAGAAATCAACTCTAATGCCTTGGAAGATGGATGTTTCTGACAAACAGAAATCAACTTTAATTGGTTAACGATGAATACGAGAATAAATATTATTAAGAGAAATGTGCTTATTCTAAATAGCATCTGAAGATGTGACACTCATGAACAAAGAGAGTGTTATGTCCCATTATTGGTCGATCTATCCTGCACTTAGCCAATAAACAGTGAACAATAGTGGGGTAATAATCTCACTCAGTTGGATGGTTTGGGTGGGATAAAATCTTTGACCAAGTCAGAAATGTCCTTGAGAAAAGGGGCTTTGGATAAGGAAATACAAATAAAAATCCTATTCTGAATTTTTATTATAGCTTTTTATTTATAAAATATGTGCATGGGTAATTTTTCAGCATTGACAATTGCCACACCTTTTGCTCTAACTTTTCCCCTCCTTCCCCCCACTGCCTTCCCATGATGGCAGGTTGACCAATACATGTTAAAACATGTTAAAATATAAGTTAAATACAATATATGTATACATGTCCAAAAAGATATTTCTCAAATGATATTTTGAATATAGATTTGAATATAGACTTTTCTCTGAATTACAGAATACAAAGAAGAGTAAGAAGGAGCCTGTTAAAATAGGTTTTTCTTCATTGTCTATTATATTCTAAGTAACAAGGAGTCATGAAAGTGTGACATTTATTATCTCTCTGACACTTAAATGACTCCACAGGAGAGAACCCCAATCTATTAAGTTATAGAAGAGTTCTTAATCAATATAAGTGAATGAAATTTGTACAATGTGGATCCCACCTTGTCATCATTATTATTATTATTGATGATGATGATGATGATGATGATGATGATGATGAGCATAGATAGAATTCCAGGTGTGAAGACAGGAAGATGAGTATTCCTGGTTCAAATCAGGCCTCAAACATATACTAGCTATGTGATCCTGGGCATGTCACTTCACCCTGCTTTCTCATACATAAAAAAAAAGCTGAAGAAATGAAATATCAAACCATTCCAGTATCTTTGCCAAGAAACTCCCTAATGGAGGTCACCAAGAGTAGGATGTGACCAAACTGATTGAACAATGAATGGATTTTGCACATAGGATATCTCATCACATTCTTATCCTTATTATTATTATTTATTATCATGATGATGATAATGATGAGCATAGTTCCCTAAAGCTTACCAACGACTTTATGTATAACAGTAATAAAATTATGATTAGTTTAAATAAAAAAGCCACAACCAAAATATTTCAATTGTAGAATCAGTGTGACAATGTCTAAAAGACAGTCTAAAATCAAGAAATCCTTTATCCTGTGCTCAAATCTTTCTTGTGAAGCTTATGACCTTTCTGGCTTCCTTTCACTTCCAACTAAAATCCCACTTTCTATGCGAATCCTCCTAAATTCTCTTAATTTCAATGTCTTACCTCTATCAATGATTTCCTATTTATTTTGTACATAGTTTTCATTGTTTATATTTGCTTCCCTGTGTTCTCTCCCAGGAGATTGTAATATCCATGAGCAGGAACTGTTTTTTGCCTGGAATCTCTAATGTTAAGCACAATGTCTTCCACACAAGGAGTGCTTAAGACATGTTTATTGATTTCAATTAGAACTTTGCTTATGTTAGACAAGTCACTTCACTATTCTGTGAGTCAAGTGATTCCTTAGGTCTTAACTAGAGTAAGATTTGTTCATTTAAAAAATTCCTAAAACATTGGTACCCTGAGAAAATTATACATTAATTAATTCTGATGGACATGGCTCTCTTTAGCAGTGAAATGATTCAGAACAGTTCCAATGATCTTGTGATGGAGAGAGCCATCTACACCCAGAGAGAGGACTTTGGGAACTGAGTGAGGTTCACAACAAAGCGTTCTCACTCTTTTTGTTGTTGTTTGCTTGTGTTTTATTTTCTTTCTCATTTTTTCTAATTTGATTTGAATTTTTGTGCAAGATAAATGTATAAATATGTATGCATATATTGGATTTAACATATACCATGTTTAAGTTAAAGTTTAACTTATATTGGACTATTTGCCAACTGCAGGATGGAGTGAGGGAAGGAAGGGGGAATTGGAACACAAAGTTTTGCAAGGGTTAATGGCAAAGCAAGTATCCATACATACATTTTGAAAAATTAAAAAAAGTTTTAATTAAAAAAGATAATTTCTTCCCCCAAACAGTATTTTATTTTTCCAAAACTACCTGAAGATTGTTTCCAACATTCATTTTCATAAGGTTCTGTGCTCTAATTATTTCTCCTTTCTTTCCTTCTTTCTCGCTCTTCAAGGCAGCAAGCAACCTGATATAGGTTAAAAATCTTTAATATATTTCCTTATTTGTCATGTTGTTAAAAAAAATCTGATGAATGGAGGGGGAGCACCAAAAAATAAAAATAAACAAACAGAAAAGGTGAAAAAAAAACCCTTTTTCTCTGTGCTCTAGAAATATCAAGATAATATGAATCAGACTTTCCTTATGGAACTATGCTAGTTGGATAAATAAAATGAGCCCTCTGTACATTCATAGATATATTCACTTATGAAAATTCACTTATGTGTTTTATATATATATATGTATATATATATGTATATATACATATACATATATATATACATATATATATATATACATATATATATACATATATATATATTTAACAATTTATATAATCTAGAATAAACAGTGAAATTGATTTTGAGTTCAGTTCAGAAAAACATGAGGTGGAGGGTTAGGATATCCTTTTGAAAAGTGCACAGCTTCTTTAATGGCCTCAAACTTCTGCCAAATCTCAGGCTCCATTTTTAAATACCAATATTCTTCTAGAGTTATTTTCTGACTTTGTCATAGAATACAAGATTCTTTGAAGATTTAAAAATAAATAATATCCATAAGATGATGTAGAAATAAGGATCCATGGATTACTAGATTAAAGGATGATATAAAAGAAGTATATAAGTATTAGGGAAAGTGTAATGCCTGGATAAACTGAGCAAGTTAGAGATTAGAGAATATTTAATATTTTGTTTGAAAGGAAGAGTGATTTACTGGGACCAAATGGATCCATGATTTGGTTCCAGGGCTGAATGAGACTATCTTCTCCAAATATCCAGCAAACAATGTGAGTTCTCAATGACATATATATATATATATATATATATATATATATATATATACCTACATATACCTACATATACATACATATATGTATATATACATATACATATACATACATATGACTCAGATACAGGGAATAGACTGAGACAGGGGTGGAGTCAGAGCACTGAGTGGGAAGGGACTATCAATCTGGTTCTGACAGGATGGGAGGAGGCATGAGGACATCTGATTAATTGGGATTACAGAATAGGGAGAGGCACCCAACATTCTGATGATGCCTAAAATAGAAGGTCTTTCTCCTTGTCTGGATCATCATGATTAGGAGGGAGGGCTGGTGTTGCAGGATTGACCAGAACAATTAGGAACTGAGGTTGAACAATTCAAGGAAATTGGGCCAGGACAATTTAGGGAAACCGAGTCAGGATAATTAGGGAAATTGAGTCAGGATGATAAAAGAGAACTGTGGCACAACAAAAAAGGTTCATATATGGTGAAAATAAATGATAATCACTTGGGAAATAATGTGATCTGTGCGTTAATTCACAATGTCAAGAGGAAAAAGAAAACAAAACAAAACATTTTCAATCTGTCATAGAATGCAACCAGTGTCTTGCATGTACTGCTTTGGAAAACACTGAAGAAACACAACAAATAACACAGAATGGGTAGAAAAGGGACAAGTTTTATTGTTGCAGAGAAAATCTTAAACTCTTTGAGAAATAATATAGTAATAAAAAATTCAAGAAGGCTTAAGTATAATTCATTTAAGATAGGGCTAAAAGGGGAATAATAGAAAATCTAATGTCTGTTACATTTTTGAAGAATAGAATCCCATCCTATCTTGTGACCTATTTTTGGAATAATTGGTCTCCCACAAATGGCACTTTTACAATTGTTAAAGATGAATATTGACTAGATCAGTTTGTATACACCTTTTTTTTTTTGTTTTTTTTTTGTTTTGAATTAATACTATCACTATGTATGTAGTTCTGTTGTTAGGCACCAACATAATCACACACACACACACACACACACACACACACACACACACACACACATACAATTTTCCACCCCCATGCTTTGGTTTGGCTATTTTTATTTTAGGGACTATTTTGTCCCTCTTTCCATTCACACTTTTGAATATTTTGCTTATTCAAGGATCAGTTCTGATGTTACATTGAGTAGAATAAATTTCCTGATTTCATCAGCTTTTTAATACTCACCTCAAAAATGACTACACAAACTTTATATTTACCTGGGTAAATGTGGTATTCCCTAAATAGAATAAAATTTGTTTTAAGGACAATAAGTCATGCATTTTCCCTTTCTGTTCTAATGGCTAATGTAGTTTTGAGTATTTAGGAGAACTTCAATGACTCTTTTTATAAGATTGAATTTAAGTAAAACTCACATTCTCATAGATACTGAGTGCTAATATATAAAGAACCATGTATTTGATTGTCCAAAAGTTAGTTAAAATGTATATGTATTATTTACTTTATGGATCCAGACTCAGCAATAACTTTCATAGGTTTATACATTGGATCTTATTCATATTGTACAATGATTACCCATTCCAAAAGAAATGTTAATGGAACCTTAGAACTCATTTATTACTCTTTGAATTGCCATTCATGCAGGTCATTTTACTCCATATTTAGTCTTTAGCTCTTATATAAAAGAATTACCTACTCTTAGGGGTTTAGTGTGAAGTTCACGCTCAACATATACAGAGTTTCAGTTAACTGTGAGGTGTTCAATAAACACTGTCAAAAAATTATGTGCAAGATACCCTAACAGAAAATATGTGGATTTAAATAAAATGTGTTTTTTTTTTGCTTGTGATGTTTTCTGTCACAGAATTGGTATCAAAATTCAAAACCACATATAGATGCTGATTAATTCCTCATAGACACTCTGCTTGCAATTTTGTTAGCTGTCACTTGGTGCCTGTTGATGGATGCTTAGGCTCAGTGGATGGGTTCTCCTCAGGCATGGATAATTGAAAGAATCATAAGACCATACGATCCATTCAATACTGCTATTTCTATTAAAAGACAACACTTTATTTTTAAAGTATTCTGTCATTTACCCTTTCTAATTACTATCCTTTTGTCAAACATGTTATATTGCCATGTAGAAGCAAAGGTTAAGGTATAGAAATAACTAAGTAAAAGTTAAGTAATATCTCCCACATAAGTCAATATTTTAAAGTCATTTTTTAATCTTAAAACAATTTTCCTTTTTATTCTAAATTGACATATTTAATGTAATTTGCAGTTATTCAATAAATTGAAATGACCTTATCTTCTAAACTCTCTCTAGCATTCCATCCATTTTGCTTATATGTGAGTTCTGATCAAACTTTCTACTTCCTTACAGATGAGATAGTTCATTAATTTTGTTCTCACAAACCAAATAAATTATCTGAAAACTCTGCTTAAAGTGCTTTTTCTCAATTTTTTTTAAATAAAATTCTCAAAATACTGTTAAGAAAGGGGGAGATGTTAGGTTCTTACTAAGTGCTAATGAGATAAGGAGATATTAGGTTTTTACTAAGTGCTAAGTCGGTACTTAACAATTTTCTAATTCAGGCCTTTCCTGGGAATTTGACTTGTGAATTCCTGGGGAAGAGCTTTCGTGCTTAGGAGGAGCAAGTTCATTGGTTGAAGTAACTCTTCCCAGAAGCCCTTGCATTATCCCACGCCCATTCTCTGGGAGGATAAAGAGGGCAGCTCTGGAGGAAAAAAGTCAGTCTCTGCTCTAGACCAGGCTTGACGTGGCTCTCTGCAGGAAGGGAAGTCACTTCTCTGGACGAGTGTTAACGGCAACTGTCTGGAGGCAACAGTTCTCTACAGGAAGAAGAATCTGTCTGAGAGATTTGAGTTGACACAGCAGATCTCCTCCCAGAGAATGGGCATGGGATAATGCAAGGGCTTCTGGGAAGAACCACTTCAACCAATGAACTTGCTCCTCCCAAGCATGCAAGCTCTTCCCCAGGAATTCACAAGTCAAACTCCCAGGAAAGGCCAGAACTAGAAAATTGTCAAGTACAGACTTAGCACTTAGTAAGAACCTAATATCTTATTATCTCATTAGCACTTAGTAAGAACCTAACAAAATACCCCTTTGTATTCTTTTAAATTCCAAACCATAAATAGAATATCCCCTAAACAAATAAAAGCACATTTCTCTCCATTTTTTTTTTTTCTAACTCAAAAATACTGCTGTGAGGGCATGAGTAAAGCTAGATTACACTGCTGGGAGTTAAAGAATCATGGTTAGGGTTGATATAAAGGTGGGTAATGTATTTACAAAGAGAGCTATTTTTTTTTTGTGGTGGTTTTTCTCATGGTATCTTTTTTTAATTTTATAATTATAAATTTTTGACAGTATATATGCATGAGTAATTTTTTATAACATTATCCCTTGTATTCATTTTTCCACATTATCCCCTCCCTCCCTTTTCTCCCTCCCCTTGATGACAGACAATCCCATACATTTTACATGTGTTACAATATAACCTAGATACAATATATGTGTGTAAATACCATTTTTTTTTGTTGCACATTAAGTATTAGATTCCGAAGGTATAAGTAACCTGGGTAGATAGGCAGTAGTGCTAATAATTTACATTCACTTCCCAGTGTTCCTTCTCTGGGTGTAGTTGATTCTGTCCATCATTGATCAACTGGAAGTGAGTTGAATCTTCTTTATGTTGAAGATATCCACTTCTATCAGAATACATCTTCATACAACATTGAAGTGTACAGCAATCTTCTGGTTCTATTCATTTCACTCAGAATCAGTTGATGTAAGTTTCTCCACGCCTTTCTGAATTCCTCCTGCTGGTCATTTCTTACAGAGCAATAATATTCCATAACCTTCATATACCATAATTTACCCAACCATTCTCCAATTGATGGACATCCATTCATCTTCCATTTTCTAGCCACTATGAAAAGAGCTGCTAGAAACATTTTGGCACATACAGGTCCCTTTCCCTTCTTTAATATCTCTTTGGGATATAAGCCCAGTAGTAGCACTGCTGGATCAAATGGCATGCACAGTTTGATAACTTTTTGGGCATAGTTCCAAATTGCTCTCCAGAATGGCTGGATTCTTTCACAACTCCACCAACAATGTATTAGTATCCCAGTTTTCCCACATCCCCTCCAACATTCATCATTATTTGTTCCTGTCATCTTAGCCAATCTGACAGGTGTATAGTGGTATCTCAGAGGTGTCTTAATTTGCATTTCTCTGATCAGTAGTGATTTGGAACACTCTTTCATATGAGTGGATATAGTTTCAATTTCATCATCTGAGAATTGTCTGTTCATATCCTTTGACCATTTATCAATTGGAGAATGGTTTGATTTCTTATAAATTAGGGTCAGTTCTCTATATATTTTGGAAATGAGACCTTTATCAGAACAAAGAGAGCTATTAAAAAGTAAAACAGACTGCCTTTAGAGACAGCAGATTTGCAGTCACTGTTTGTCTTCAAAGACTTAAAGCCTACTTCTCAGATAGGCTTTTGTTCCAGGTATAATTTAGAGCATATAACCACCAAAATCTCTTCCAACTCTGTAATTATGTAAAATACTAATTACAATAAGGCAAAAAGACAATAAAAACCCGGCTATTTTCCAATTTTTCTTCCTCTCTTTTTTAGTAATAATAACAAAGTTGTGTTAGATCATTTATTTGCTGCAGCCTACAGATTACCAACCTACTGTCCTGATCTGTTTGTTTTAACTTGAGATTTGCATTTGTCTTCTGGTTTTATTTTAATTAAATATCATTTAAATATACCATTAGGCCCAAACACAACAACTTTACAATATGATTTCACAATAGCTTCCTCACATACTTAAACAACTTTATGTTCTTCGCATAAATACATGGAAGTCAAGAAGTAAGATTCAAGAACACAAGAACTTTTATAAAGGAGAATTACCAAATGATCATAGTTTCCCATTTTTATATTGTTGCAGGTATTAGAAATTATTGTTCTTATAATAGCATTGTGAAGTGGATAATACAACTTAAGCTCAGAGTAATAAAATGATTTGTCATGATCAGATAACTGGAAAAGTGCTGAAGTCTAAACTCAAACTCAAGTTCTGAAAGTCTCAAGTCCAGTGGTCTTTTAAAGTACCACATTGTCAAACTATAAGTTAATAGTATATAAATCATAGCAAAAAGGAAAAAATGTACTTGAAATAACATCACTTAACAAGTAACATTAATGTGGTTGTCCTTCAAACTACAAAACATCAGCAACAACAATAACAACTATCTGTAAAAGGAAAGTAAGTTTGTTCTAGATGTCTCATAGCCACCTGAGTTATTCATTCTAAATGATTCAAATAGACTTAGAATGTAGAGAAGGCCAGTAACACAGAGAGAATTTTATGAGTAGATTGGATTTAGGATAGCTAGAATCTAAGGGGGTGGGGGGGAACATAAGGCAGAAACAAAAGACTTAAAGATGGGCAGGACCATGGATAGCTCAGGAGGGGATTATACTATCTTTGTTTTCTTGAAAATGTCTTTATGATTGGAGGATTTATTCCCTTTTGCTGTTTATGTAAAGTCATACCTTGTTTCATTATAATTTGTTTTATTATGCTTTGCAGCTGTTGTGGGGTTTATTTATTTTTAATTTATTATTTTTTCATTTTTTAAGAAATTGAAGGTTTGTGGCAGTCCAGCAAGTCTGCAACATTTTTCAACAGTATTTGCTTTCATCGTGTCCCTGGATCACATTTTGGTATTTATCACAATATTAAAATATTTTAATTATTATTATGTGTTCTGTGATGGTCTATAATTGGTGGGCTTTGATGTTACTATTTTAATTGTTTGGAGGCACAGCTGTCCGTGTGCATATTTAACGGTAATCTTAATCTATAAATATGTGTGTTCTGACCACTCCACCTACCAAATATTCTCATTATTCTTCCTTTCCTTTGGCCTCCTTATTTCCTGAGACACAAAAATATTGAAATTATATTAGGTAACAATATGACAGCTATCTCAAAATGAAAAAGTTAATTGTTAAGACAGGTTCATTGTTGTTTTATTTTAAGAAATTGCCACAACCACTATCATCATGCAATAGCCATTCACATCAAGGCGATATCCTTTGCCAACAAAAAAGATTATGACACACTGAAGACTCAGATAAGGGTTAGTGTTTTTAACAATAATGTATTTTTTAAATGACAGCATATACATTTTAGACATAATATTATTACATACCTAAAATGCTATATAGTATAGTATAAACATGAATTTTCTATATACTAGAAAAGAAAAAAAAGAAATGTGTGACTTGTTTTCTTGCTTTATTGTGATGTTCCATAACAGTATCTCTGAGGTATACTGCTAGATATCAGGGTACTTGGTTTACTCTGATCACTAAATACTACTATCCCTATTGTTATTAGGCAAAAATAGACCAATAATTTTTGGATTATTATTCATAAATTAATGGTTTTTTAGCAACTGAATAAAACTTTGGAATAAAACAGATACAAGTTCATTTTTTCTTAGCTCAATGAAATGATCTTAAGGACAATTCCAATATAATAGGATGATGATGGCCATGTACCTCATTTCTTCCCACATACTTTTTTTTTTTTCTTGTGATATGCCTTTATATATCCAAAACATTTCTTTTAAAATTATGTAAAAAATAAACAGAGGTGAAATCAAGATGGTGAGTTATGGGAAGCAACCCAGCTGATCCTTCTCAATATTCCACCACAAAAAACTTTAAAATGATGTCTAAAATCAAAATTTTTGGGTGACAGAGTCAATTAAATTGTTGCGATAAGATATTTTTTTCTAGCCTGAGAAACTTTAAGAGATTAGCAGCAGATATTTCTGAACACTGGGATGGAAGCTTATCTGGAGCCATGCCGTGTTTACAGGCTACAGCAGAAGCAGAAAGATCAACTTTGAGGAATCCCACTCCAGAGATAGCAAGAGGGTTGGACAATTGGTCTGAAATAGATTACAGAGGACCATTTTTTTTTCTGGCACAGGGTATAGTTGGTTCTGATTGGCAACCATTTTGCCCATCTGCAGTTCTGGTTCACAGTTGCATGGCAGAAAGGAGCACTGGTGATCAGGTACAAAGGAAATAGACCGCTGGTTAGAATTTCAAGGAAAAAGAAAGAGCACTCACCCTTGCAGGGTACAACCACACATTTCTCTGTATCAAACCACCTTAGAAGCATTAAAAAGTTTCAAACCTCCAACTCCTAACTCTAACAACAAAAACACCAAAAAGCCTGAAGTTTGAGACAGTGACTTCCTATCACATGCTAAGAAGAGTTTGACTTTAACATTAAAGTTCAGTTAAGATATAGGCTGAAAAAAAAGAACAAACCACCACTATCAAAACAAAATAATTTGACCACAAAAACCTGGAATAGAAGACTTAAGACATGAACTCAGAAACAAACAATGTAACAACAGCTACAAAAGAATAGCTTCCAAGAAAAATGCTAATTGGACCCATGCCCAATTAGAATTCTTGGAACAGTTAAAGAAAAATTCAAAGAGGTAATGAAAAAACTAGGGAAAGAAATGTCAGTGTTGCAAGAAAATTATGAACAGAGATTTAACAGCTTGTTAAAAGAGGCAAAAATACTGATGAAATACAGTAGGGAGTTGGAATTTTCTTTGCCAGGTCACTTTAAAAATGAGGAAACTGAAGCAAACAAGTTTAAGTGACTTGTTTAAGTTCACAGAGCTCCTAAGTGTCAAGAGAGTATATTTTAGCTCAGGAAGATGAGTCTTCCTGAGATTAGGTTTGGCACTTTCTTCACTGTGCCACTTAACTATTCCATTAACTTGGTACAGATGTCTCATCTCATAGATTTAAAAGAAGTCAGAAATTCAGATACAGAGTGGAGAGTTAATAACTTTAAAATTATTTACAAATTATTATCCTTCTGATACTCACAGTAAACCTGTTTATTATTTCAATTTTTATAGATAAGGATATAGTGGTAAACTGAGGTGAAGTGACTACTTCAGAATCACATTGTTAATAAATATCTGGGACTGAATTTGACCTCACTTTTTTTCTAAGCCCATCATTCTACTATATTCTCTAGCTCAGTATTTCAGAACATCTGAATAGAAACCAGTATCTTAGTGAGAAAAAATATATTAAAAGATAATGAAAAACAAAACAAAATAAAAACGAAAGTATAATCAATCAGTCTAATGATAAAAGAGGCACCAAAAGTAAGTGAAAAATGAACACCTTAAAAAGTATTGGTGTGAATGGAAAAGATATTTATTTAAAAAAACACACTGAAAAAAAACATTTCTCTAAAAATTAGAATTGGGCAAATGGAAGCTATTTTTTGTCCTTCATTCTCAAAAAGGACTATGGCATGCAAGTAAATTGGATTTAAGTAAAGGAGGGCTGTTCAAAGTAATTAGCTACACTTTCTCCTTCAGAGTCATATGGATCTGGCAAGATATCAATGAGTATGACTAAATAGAAATGGCTCTCCATGTAGTGGAAAGTTTTAAACTAAGTTCTTTACCAAGTCTTACAAGTTTTAGTTGGAGCCATCTTCCAATCAATGATTAAAACCAGTTAAGAAATGAGTGGGAGAATGGCCTCTTCCATCTAGGCAAAAAAAAAAAATCAAGCTGGGTCAGGAGGATTGGAAACCTTCTGAAAAATACATAAACAATTGCTATTTAACACTCACTCTGAGCCAGTCAGGGCCCAACGATGATCAAGTGGTACTTAACTTAGGACATGGTCCTTAAAAAAGAAATTGAACCCATAAATAGCAGTAGTCAAAATTTATATTCCATTGGGCAGATATCTCTTAGGTTAGAGCAATTGGAAGTTTCTGACTTCATGAAGCACTCAAGAAATTATAAAACAAAATCAGTATAATGAACAATAGAAGAAAATGAAAAATATCTCATCTGAAAAAACAACTGACCTAGAAAACAGATCAAGGACAGATAATTTAATAAATATCATGCTAACTAAAAGCTATTATTTAAAAAGAGAGTGTAGGCAGAGTATGGCAAGAAATTATCAAAGAAAAGTGCCTTATACCTTAGATTTGAAGTTGAACTAGGGATAGAAAAAATACACTAATAACTTCCTGAAAGAGATTTCAAAATAAAAACATTCAAAATTATAGCCAAATACCAGAGCCCACAGGTCAAAGAGAAAATCCTTTAAATACCCAGAAATAAATAATTCAAATATCATGAAATGGGGGAGGAAATGTGAGGAAGGGAAAAAATTGAAACAAAAACCATTAAAAGAATTTTGAAAATAATAAAGTAAAAATAAAGAATGAAAGCATTCTGCAAGGAATAAGAAAATAGGAATATTTGTTCTAACAATATCTATTAGAAATGTTGTTCTTAATGTATAACACATACTATAGACATACATACAATACACTTCTATGCACATATATTTGTACTTAAATATATAATATGTATTTGTGTGTGAATAATATTCCCAGCTATTTAAGGGTAACTGAGATGATTCTTCACTTCTGATATAATTTATTTATTGAATTTTTATTGTAATTCTGGGTTTTTTCTTTACAGTTGAAAAACTAGTTTTCTAATTATGGAAGAATGAGTGTTTGGAAAATAATTCCAAATAAATAATCATGTATTTCATCGGTTTTAATTATTGGCAATATAAAAATTATTTATCAATATCTATAATTTCCACAGCAAACATTTCTAAAGTTTTAATTGTTGCTGTTGTTCATTGTCAAGTAGATATGTAACCTCATTTGTTTGGGAATTTCTTACAAGAATTCACATTTAAAAAAAAAAAGATATCCTTATTTGAAAGATCTCTATCTCAATTAAAATTGCAGACTATTTCCTATCTTTTTTTTTTAATTTTGCAATGTTAAATTACAGCTAAAATATAAGTTCTAGAATTAATCCTTCTCATCCCTAATTTAATTTTAATTTCTTCCATTTATTTGTTATTTCTTGTTGTATCATGGCTTGTTTGTACATAGCCATTTAAATGGCCTCCATTAGACTCTGAGGTCCATGAAAGTAAGAATTATAGTTTACCTTTCTTTTTTTATTTCTCACACTTAACACAATATTTGACAAATGTTGTATGTTTAATCAATGATGGGATAAGTGATTTCATTTGTCCTTATTAAAGGAAAGACAGTACAGTAGAATGTAATGCAAATTAGATTTGGAAATAGAAGAGCAAAGTTCAAATACCACATCTGCATGACCTAGGATATGTTTCAGTTTCTCAAGATTCTATATTACATGAAGCAATTGGACTCAATCTTTTCAGGATCTTTATGGTTCTGAATCTGCAAACCAATAAGTTTAGACAGTGAATGAATAAGACATGGTGCCTACCTTCAAGAATCCTTCTTGTACAATCTCACTGGGAAAATAAGACCAGGATACAGAGTTATATCAATATTCACATACTAAAAATACAACAACAAGAACAAGAACAACAGGACTATCACTACTATTACTACTACTACTACTACTACTACTACTACTACTACTACTACTACTAGAGCTCTACTACTACTACTTTTCCTACTACTACTACTAATACCACTATTACTAATAGCACTACTATATTATTACTACTACAATTGTGATTAATATTTAAATGGAGGCTAGAAGCTACTACATATAAAAATTTATACTACAGCTTGTAGATAGATCGCTATTGGCCTACCCTCCAGGATATTACAATTTAATTGGAAGAAAAAAACAAACAAACAAAAGGAGGCAGAAAGTAATGCCAAAAAGGGTGAAGGGAGAGACCAGGGGTCCCCAGCATAGAAGCGTCTTGTGCCATGGAGTTGAAGGCAAGCAGAATATCAGATACAGAATGCAGAGAATAAAAATTCTATTTTCTGACCTCTATAAATGAAGTCATTGGAAAGAGTTTGATACCCTGCTCTCCAGCTTTCCAGTCAAATCAAAGAAGAGGCTAAAGGACGCTGTGTTAGTCCAAGGTTGAGTTAGCAGCAATGATAAGATTAGAGGTGATGAGTTCTATAAATAAAAGAAAAGAAAACACGTTATTCCTAAACTATAGTGAGAAGGATATTGGATATGTTACAGAAGCTTAAGCAATTCTAAACATGCTAGGAAAATGCTGTTGCTCCTGGCAGTACTTATATTATCTTTCAGTTCATCAAAGCACAGATTAGCAGCAACTACAGATGATCCCCTTCAGTGCTTCAATGTTAAATGTCCTCTGGGGAAATTTAAAGAACAGACTTCCTGGAACTCACAATACGGACCATGTGTAGAAAGAGAAAAATCTCCCTGCCCGCCTCCATCCATCCCCTCTGTTACTTAACTTAGAAGGCCTAACTCAGCTCCAAGTGTGCATATATCATCACTTCCAATATCCCTTTGCAGTTTATTCTTTTCTTGAAGATTATGACCTGAATTTCAAAGTCAGAAGCTTGTATTTATCATTATTTAGAAAGAGAAATGTCTATGCTGATTTCACACACATTTCAAAGAATATATACCTAAAATTAGAGTACAATTTCATTGAATTTGATACCATTAGTTGAAATTTAATAGTAATTCACACAGGAGTATGTTATACCAAATTATTTTTATCATGGAAGGGAGTAGAGGGAAGAGTTTGCTATGTGTAGGAGAGGGTTGACAACACTGTAGGAAAGATTGAACCCAGAGAAAAGATGGTGAAGTAAGGCGGGGTCTCACCTGAACTCTCTCAAATTAACTCTCAAATTACCTCCAAACAACTTTCATCTCAACATGAATAATATAGTGAGAGAATCAATAAAAGGATGAAACAAAACAATTTTCTAGCACAAGACAACTTAAAACATCGCAGGAAAAGGCTGTACCACTAAGGACTTTATAGGTGCCATCCAGACAACCAGCAGCAACCCCAACCCTAAAACAGGCCAACATTGAGGTGTTATGGTCCACAGCATAACCCGTGCAGCAAGGATCCATGATGTAGTTCAAAAAGCTGATGACAATGTCTCTTCTATCCCTAGAGTAGAGCACACTTTTCACATAAAGCTAAAAAGTCAAGAAATAAGCTGAAAAATGAGTAAAAAAAACAAAATAACTTTTTCATAGAAAGTTACTAAAATGAAAGGGAAGACAAAAACATAAACTCGGAAGAGGACAACAATGTCAAAATGGCTGCACAAGATGCCACAAAGAAACAAACATCCCATAATAGCTCAAAAAGGATTTTAAAAAGAAAATAAGAGATGTCAAAAAAAATGGAGAGAAATCAGTGTGAATAAATGTATGCAAGTACGTAAGATTACTTAAATCTCATTATGTAGTCATTAGCATATATATATGCATGTATGTATGTGTATGTGTATAACAAGGAAACAAAATTAAAAGAATCAAAAAAATAGAAAAATATGTGTATAACATAGGAAACAAAATTAAAAGAATCAAAAAAATAAAGTAAGAAAACTGCCCTGATATATGTTGCAGAGGGGAAAATAGAAGTTGAAAACATTCATCAATCACCTCTGGAAAGAGATCCTGACATAAAAAAACTCCAGGAATATTATATGCAAATACCACAGTTTTTAATTCAGGGAGAAAATATTGCAGGTATGCCTTAAAGTTGGTGAAGAGGGTTGGGTACATCAAAGTGGAAATGGCATGATATGCTGTTGATTAGAGAAAGTTTGCTATCTTTTAAGAGTCTTAAAAGTTTTTGACCTCCATAAAATCTCACATTTTCTCTTGACAATCTTCAAGGAAGTACAAATTCTTTTATCGCATGTATGGAATTTGTTGATGCTTCTGACCCATGTCCCTTTCCACTCCACTCCCTTCTGATGTCACATTGATCTTCCTACAAAGCAGGTCGGACCATGACATCCATCCATTCTATCAACTCCAGTAACTCACTAATGCTTCTAGAATCAAATAAAACATCCTCTGATTTTTAAAGTCTTTCACAATCTAGCCCTTTTTACCTTTTCAATCTTCTTATATCTTATCTTCCCACACATACACCCCATATTTTAGGACCTAGCAACATTGACTTTTATTCTTACTAGAATAAGGCATTCCATTTCTCAACTCCAGTTCCTTCACTGTCTATCCCACAAGCCTAGAAAGCTTCCTCATCTCTGCCTTCTGGTTGAACTATATTCCTTTAAGGCTCAGCAAAGTTTTGCTAAATGCAAGATACATATACACACATGCATGTATACATATACAAACATACATGCTAACAACTCCATGATTCATTATATATGTATACATGTATGTATACACTGATTGCTTGGTTCTTATCCTTAATTCTCTTAAAGGATCAAAAATGGCACCACTCTATTAGAGTCGTTACACTGGGTCCCACTGAGGCTGATCACACTATTACAACCTTGGAATGCTTTGCCACAGGATGAACACAAATAATATATATGAACATTTGGGGTAGATTCTGTAACTTTGAACATCTTGTGTTTTGTCTGTATATATATATATATATGTGTGTGTGTGTGTGTGTGTGTGTGTATATATATATATATATATACACATATATATGTATACATATATATGCATATATAAACATAGACATATATACACACTCATTTTCCCATTATTTCTAGTACCTCTCTCATTTGATTTTTTAAAATTCTTTTTCAGCTCTTACAAAAGGTTTCTTTTTTTAAAGCTTCATGTACAGCTGTTTTGACACTGTTATACTTTTCTGAGCTTATGTGTTGATCTTCCCTTTCACCCTAATTACTTTGAATAATCAATTTGCAGGTTTTTTTGGATTATTTTCCAGCATATTTCTTGATTTTTTTTTGTTTGTTTTTTGGTTTTGCTGAATCAATTGGGGTTAAGTAACTTGTCCAGGGTCACACAGCTAGGAAAATTTCTGAAGTCAAATTTAAACTCGGGTCCTCCTGACTTCAGGGCTGGTGCTCTATCCACTGCGCCACCTAGCTGCCCCATGTTTCTTGATTTTTAACTGTAAACATCCTAAAAGATCTATTGTTAATTGTCCACAATTTGTCTCATAAATATTATAATTGTACTTTTTTTTTCATGCCATCTACCCCTTTGGACTGTGATCTCCTAGAGATTAGGGACATTTTTTTCTTTTTTCTTTTCTTCACATCACTAACATTTAATACATTTCCTGGAATGGAGTACGGGCTTGCAAAATACTTGTTTATTTGATTTGAAATGATTCAAATTGATAAGCCAGAGGGAGTTGAAGTTTTGGGGAAATGGAGAGCAGATCAAATTAGATAACTAGGGATAGAAGAAATTCAAAGGTAGAAAAACTGTTGTTCATGAAGAGTAGTACACATCTATGTTGATGATTATGTTACATGTTCTGTATATAGGGATATAAGTAGAATCAATATCTGCTTTCGTTACCACATTAAACAAAATGTATGCCAAAATATAAAGTACCTTTAAGGTAAGAGCAGAACTTTAAAAATTCAAAGGAGCAAGAAAGCCTCAACAATGGAATCCTGGAATGAGTCTTACAAGAAACTAGGGATTCAAAGATATAAAAAATGAAAAGGGAAAGAATTCCAGGAATAGGGGATATTGTACTCAAAATGACAAAAAGACAAAATGACACAGCTATGTTGATGACTATGTTACAAGTTCTGTGTATAGGGATATAAGTAGAATCAATATCTGCTTTCGTTACCACATTAAAGAAAATGTATGCCAAAATATAAAGTACCTTTAAGGTAAGAGCAGAACTTTAAAAATTCAAAGGAGCAAGAAAGCCTCAACAATGGAATCCTGGAATGAGTCTTACAAGAAACTAGGGATTCAAAGATATAAAAAATGAAAAGGGAAAGAATTCCAGGAATAGGGGACATTGTACTCAAAATGACTAAAGGAAAAGATTGAATGTCAAAGATAGAAAAGAGCAAAGAGGTCAATTTGGTTGAAATATAACATGTGTAAAAGGGAGAATCCAACAATATCAGTTATAGAATCAAAAGGTTGAGTAGATTTAGACTGTGAGGAATATCCCAAGCTAAATGCTGCTCTTTGTTTTATAGTCTGGAAGCAAGGAGGAAACACTGAAAATTTTATCTGGAAAGTAATAAGATTTGATACAGAATTTAAGATGATCAGGTTAGTAGTTCTGAATAAGAGAGATTAGAAAAGAAAGAGCAATGAGGTAATGAAACTAATTAGGAGGTCATTACAATAATCCAGGCTAAAGGTGATGAAGAACTAAATGAAAGTGATGGTGATGGGAATTGGATGAAATTAATGTACACACATTTACCAATTTGTAATGATAGTATTCAAAACTTTTAGAAGAGATACATGCAGAGAGAAAGGGACAGAAAAACAGAGAGAGAAAGAGAAAGAAAAAGAGTGTCATAGAAAAACAGAGATAAAGACAGAGAAAGAGACAGAGAAAGTGGAGACTCTGAAGATGAGCCTGTGTAGTTGGAAAAATAGCTTGCTTTCATTGATAATACTGTGGCATCTGGGCATGGGGAGGAGTACTGATTTTATTCTGATGATCTGCATTCAAATTCTCTGTCATATAATTATTTTCCATATAGCTCTAAGTAAATCATTATCTTTCCTTTGGTCCTTTGTCCCTTTTATCACTTGCATCTATGATTTTCTATACTTTAACATATATGGGGAATAGGAGGAGAACATATGAATTTAGCACAATTGAAGCCTTGGGATCTCTATGCAAAAATTTACCTGATTTCTAGGACTTTGTGGTAATTCTTTAGATTTTTCATGGATAAGTGATAAGGCGAATTAGAGAAGAGAGTCTTCTATAGCAAGATTAAAGGAAGGGAGTTCAAAACTCCTGAACAATACCTGAAGCCTTACTCTGGTTCAGAGGCAAACACTTTTTTTAAAAAATGACTTTTGCATTTGTTCACGTTTATCTTTTTTTTCTAGTCAAGTTGACAAGCCTTTATCCTTTTAAACATATCTTGGAAATCTTCCTAGAAAGACTGATTGCTACTGGTTTCTTTGATTGTTATGAGATGAAATAATTGCATATATAATTCATCCTGGACTTGTTCATATTACACCAGGAAAATGATTTTTTTCTGAACACACACACACACACACACACACACACACACACACACACACACACACCCTCATAGACACACTTGCATACACACACATAGATTCTCAAATCCATGTCCTCTCCTCACCTGCATTAAAAACTTATAATAGTTCTGTGAAATGTAACACATTTTCAGTTTAATCCACTACTGTCAAAGGTTGAGATTTAAGGCATGGTGCTGGGGGATTTCTGACGTGATCTGGCAATTTTTAGGAAAGTTCTCTCATTCACATATTGAGCTAACTCACCTGCTAAGCAATCTTTCTGTCCAGGAATAGAAATCATTTAAATGAAACTCACATAAAAATGAGGACAAGTACTAATTATGCATCTGCTCAGGTTAACTAGACACTCCTCGGTGCCATGAGAGAACACACAGCCCAGTGTGGGACTGAGACCCTTGCTGAATTACAAAGATTGTCAGGCCCTTCTGTTCAATATCTTTCCTTTCTCCTCCCTATGTGAAAACTCAGTTCTAAGTTCTTACTTTGTTTCTAAATAAATTCTTTCTTCTCTTTGATGTCCACCAGCAGGACATTACAGAACTAATTTCTTTTATAGGATCACAGCTTCAGTGCTGGAAGGAAGCTTAGAAGTCATTGGGTACAAACTCCTCTTTTTACAAAGTAGGAAACTGAGGACAGACATTGGAAATGATTTCTGTGAAGTTGCCTAGGCAGCAGGTGCCAAAGCCCAGATTTAAGTTTAGTGCCTCAGAATCCCAAACCAGATACTATTCATGGAACCAACCTGATGCAGAGTGCTTGGAAAAAGAGCATAGTCATCCCTTCACAAAGCCTGTCTGTGAAATCTATTGGGCCTAGCCACCTGAATAGAAATGGAAGTCAAGGACTAAAACTGGATTTGTCATTGTATGCAAACACACAAAAATATATGTGTGTATATATTGTTAGGATTACTAGGTGAGAACTCAGGTTGTCTGGATAGTGACAAGGTGAGAATTCAGGTTGGACAATTACAAAGTTAGAACTCAGGTTGACTTGATAGAAGGAGCAAGCTCATTGGCTGAAGTGGTTCTTCCCAGAAGCCCTTGCATTATCCCACGCCCATTCTCTGGGAGAATAAAAGAGAGGACACCCAGAGATAGAAGAAGACTTTGCATTACATCAGGCTTGACACAGCTCTCTGCAGGAAGGGAAGTCACTTCTCTGGACAAGAGTTAACAGCAACTACCTGGAGACAATGGTTCACTACAGGAAGAAGAATCTGTCTGAGAGATTTGAGTAGAAGACACAGCAGATCTCTTCCCAGAGAGTGATCCGGCAGCTTCTAGAGATGACAGCTCACTACAATATATCCACATTAGTATCTCCATATCTCCATTCTCTCTCTCTCTCTCTCTCTCTCTCTCTCTCTCTCTCTCTCTCTCTCTCTCTCTCTCTCTCTCTCTCTCTCTTTCTCTCTCTCTCTCTCTCTCTCTCTCTCTTTCTCTCTCTCTCTCTCTCTCTCTCTCTCTCTCTCTCTATATATATATATATATATATATATATACATAATAACACAATATCTTTATTTTTATTGAGAGTTTAGTTCCACATTGGTCAAATCATTCATATTGGAACCCTCTCAGTCCTTGTTGAATCTTCCTACCACTTACTTCATCATATCCAAACTATTACTCAGGCCAGTGGATGGCAGTCACCTTTTTCTCCACACTCACAAGGCCACTGCTTTGCTGATGACATCATGTGTAATTTTCTTATAACCACCTAATTGCTGTGCTTCCTAAAGCCCTTTTCCTCTCTGGGCTATAATTCATATAGTTGACTAAATGATTTTCCAAATTCACAAAATCTAATAGACTCATTTTTTTGCAGAAAAATAAATAAATAAATAAACCAAAAAAAAAAAAAAAATCTTTTCAGTGGCTCCCCATTGCCTCTAAGATGATATGAAATCTTTTGACTTTCTCATTTCGAGATTTGTTTTTTTAATTTGACACCAACTGAGCAAATTTTTTTTTCTGTCACTGACTTAAACCTCTTGAGAATGAAATCAAACTGCCTACTCACTGTTTCAGAAATTTGTCTTGCCATTTGTCATTTCTCTATGTTTGCTCGATGATTCCCTATGGTTGGGATGTAATGATTACTCATCATCATAGGTTGCAACTTGAATTTTCCCTGTTGTGACTCAGCCAAGGGCCCACCAGTTCCAAGATCATTTCTTTGTCTTCTCTTCTGAGAAGTTATCCCTGCCTCCTCACATTTTGTAGTCTTATATGGATTGCATGCTGGGTTTGGAGTCAGTAGGACCTGATCCTATTTGGCCCCAGAAACTTCATAGTTTTGTGAACCTGCCCAAGGAATTTAACCTGCCTTCCTCAGTTTCCTTAACTTTACCAGAGAGATTATAATAACACCTATCTCACAGAGCTTTTGTCAAATGAGGTGATAGTTGGAAAAGCACTCAGCTTGATAATGGTGCCTAGGACTAGGTGTTTAATAAATTCTTATTCCTGACTTATTGAGGTTTTTTCATGTGACCTGAGAATCATCTTATTGACCTAGGCCAGCACAAATATGACTTTGGCCCCAAGAATATTGGATGCTTGATATTTTCATAGAAAAAAATTTCTCTAGGTCCCCATAATCTGTGAGATTGGCTCCCCTATCATTTTTTTTGGAAAGAAACCTAAACATATCTTGACAGGAGATAAGATACAGACAATTGACATGCAGTGGTTCATCAAGATTAATGGTAAAGTCCATGCTGACATAACTTACTCTGCTGGTTTTATGAATTTCATCAGCAAGAAGAAGACAGGATTCCCTACTAGTGTATGACACCAAGAAATATTATTGTTCAACATCATGGCTGAAGAGACAAAATATAAATTGTGCAAAGTAAAAAAGACCTCTGTGGATAGAAATGATGTTGCTCATCTAGTGACCCATCTGCTAAGCAGATCCTCTAAGCCAAAACACAATTCAGATTAATTTAGAGACTAGGAAGATCGATTATTTCAAGTTAGATATAACAATTTATGTCTCACAACCAATGTTGATAAATTGAATCAAATTGGTGAGATCAACAATTGGGAAAGGGATCTGGGATCTTTTGAAGTTTTCCTTGTGAAGGATATTAAGAGTCATAACTTTGTATTAGGCTTTTGAACATGTCTGGTTTTTTGTTTCACTTTTTTTGTTTCCTTTTTCTTTTTCTTTATTTGTTTTGACAACAGAGAACAGGCTTTAAATTTATCTACTTTCAATTATCCCCAGGAAAAAAAAATTTCACTTCTGAAGAAAAAGATAAGAGATTGACAGCAAAACAGAATAGTGGATAAATGAAGGTGAGAATTAACATTATTTGTATAATTATATAAAGATGTTATAACATGGAAAATGTTACCTTTATTCATTTACCAGTAAAACAAAATTTGGATTAGATAGCCTCTTGTGTTTTGGTAATTGATATTATTATTATAGGTAATCATCTGCTTCTATTTCATTTTTTGATTTATTAGAACATAACTGTGAGCTAGTTTTATTTGATAGTTTTCATTTTCTTTTGCAATATTTGAATTATTGGTTTAATAACACAATATATATTATTTCTGTCTTTTAAATTCATTGAATTTTACAAACTAGTCTGAAATTGATTTTTTGAGTATATAATTGCAAGAGAATGAGTAATCTTTGCACTTTTCTTTTTAATATTTTTCCCATATAACTTGTAATTCTAATTTATTTAAATAAATTGACTTCAAATGTTTACTGCTATCTCTTAATGATATGCTCTGATATCTGCTATATTTTTGTCTTTTTTGTATCACATTTTACTTCATTTTTCAGGATTAAGGATTTGTGTGTTGCTCCAAAAAAATGGAGAATTGTTGCATAACTAACAAAATAAATGATTCTTTTCCCTTTTTGCTCAATCACCCTCTATTGTGCATTATACTCCTCTATGTAAACATAGTTATAGATCATGTGATTATTGAATTAACTCTTTGATGGACACACATGGCTATCTAGTTCAATTTGTATGTATCGCAAATAAAGAAATAACATTATGGAGAAAGGAATAGTTTGCCTTTTGTAACTCAAATTGCAAATGATAAAGCAAGGATCTAACTAAAGACCCCATACTTTAACAACTAACTCTTTCAATGACACCATTGTTCCATGTCATTGACTAAACTATAAGTCATCTGAAAGCACAAACTTATTCTACCTTTTTGGAACCGCCATTATATATTAAGATATCTGAGATTATAGATCATATCCTGATATCTATATATCAAGAAATTGGAGAATTTTCAGACACCAAACTTAAACAACTTTTTCATTTTAAAGATGAGAAATATGAGATCTGAGGAAGCTGAACAATTTGACTTCAGTCACATGGGATGTAAGCATGAGAGATGAAATTTGAATCCAGATCCCTTGTTTTTTTTTTTTTTTTTTTTTTTTTTTTTTTTTTTTTTTTTTTTGGCAAGTTCTCTTTTCACTACATCAAAATTAATAGGTAAAAAACAATTGCAGTTTGGATTAAATAAAATGAAATTTCTGAACTCCTATGCAAGAAGAGCACGTTAAGAAGCAAGAAGGACCACAGCTTATAGATTCTCATTTGGCCTTTAGTTCAGAACCCCTAAGTCTTGCCTGCTCCCTGTTCCACTTCTTCACTTTGCTTTTCCAAACCATTTTTTGCATTCCATAGACTTTGTTTTACTCTTGGATTACTTTCTCTGCTCATCTTATCATCGATTTATTCTTTATTATCCCTGTCTGCTTCTAGTGTTCATGATATGTCCATCAGTGAAGTAACCAATCATTCCATAACAAACAATTATTAAGTATTCATGTTATATTAAACTTTTGCTGAACTTGGGGAATACAAAGACCAAGAATGAACCAATTCCTGAACACCAGATACTTACAGCCTTATAGTTAATCAGGGTAACAGAATTACTTAAATATTTACATACATGTGTAAATATAGCGATATATATACACATAATTTATGTATGTGTATACACACATATACATAACACACATGTGAAAGAAATGGCAAACAACAGATGTTTTTGAAAAGGCTTCTACTTTATCATAGATAGTATTATATCTATAGATATTATAGATCAGGAGTTCTCAAACTACTACCCGCGGGCCAGATGCTGAGGATGTTTATGCAGTTGGCCAGGTTATGGCAAATGGGCTGAGGGGCATAAACAGAGTGTGAATTTTTGTTTTTACTATAGTCTGGCCCTCCAACAGTCTGAGGGACAGTGAAGTGGCCCCTATTTAAAAAGTTTAAGGACCACTGTTATAGATCATGTTTTATTTTGGTTTCATATGCTTAACATTTTACAAAAGCTTCATTTCTTCCCATGCTTTCTAATTTTTTAAAATAGAATTCAATATAATTTCTTGGAAAATTTATTCATTTATTGAACTAATTATGTGACTTTTAAATTGTGATTAAAGTTTTCCTAATCTTGAATATGTCTTACATTCCTACTATAAATTAAACTTGGTCATAATTTATGATCTTTCTTACATATGGCTGTAGTTTCTTTGCTAATATTTATGTTAAATGAAATGAGCAGAACCAGGATTTCATTATACATGGCAACATCAAGAATATACAATGATCAATTCTTATGGATGTGGCTCTCTTCAACAATGAGATGATTCAAACCAATTCCAATTGTTCAGTGATGAAGGGAGCATCTACATCCAAAGAAAGGCCCATGAGAACTGAGTGTGAACCACAAGATAGCATTCTCATTCTTTTTATTGTTGTTTCCTTGCATTTGCTTTTCTTTCTCTGTTTTTTTCCTTCTTCATCTGATTTTTCTTGTGCAGCAAGATAACTGTATAAATAAATATACATATGTTGGATTTAATATATATTGTAACATATTTAACATGTATTGGACTGTCTGCCATCTACAGGAGAGGATGAGAGGAAGGAGGGGATAATTTGGAACAGAAAGCTTTGCAAGGAACAATGTTGAAAATTTGCCCATGCATATGTTTTGTAAATAAAAAGCTTTAATTAAAAAAAAAAGTGTTTTGCTTCAGACAACTTCATCTGCTCATCTATCCTTCATTCTATCAACATTTTCTTCACTTATCTCTTTATCCGTCTACTTGTCTGTATATTAAGATAGATTTTGATACATATTAAGAACCTCTATTTATATATTCTATATGTGTACGTACGTGTTTGTGTGTTATTCCATCTTTGAGTCAATTCTGATGAGAGTAAGGCTTGCTCAGTCCTCTTTACCTCTCCCCTCTTCCTCACTATTATAAAAGCTTCTGCCTATTTTATTTATTTTTTGACAACTCTTTGAGTATAGTACCAAATTGCTTTCCAACTCATGGTTTTATTTTTTAATTCAATCATTTTAAAAGTTTCTATTTTATTAATCTCTTCTTTTAATTTTAGAATTCCAAGTTTGGTATTTGGGGATTTTTAATTTGTCTGTTTGTTTGTTTTTTTGTTTGTTTTGTTTTGTTTTTCCTAGCGTTTTTAGTTGCAAGTTCAATTCATTGATTTTCTCTTTATTTCATGCAAGTAAGCATCTAGAGATATAAAACGTCACCTTATTACAGCTTTGGCTGCATCCCATAAATTTTAGTATTATTGTCTCATTATTTTCATTCTCTTGCATGACATTATTGATTGTGTCTATGATTTGCTGTTTCACCCATTCATTTTTAGAATGAAATAATTTCATTTTCAATCACTTTTTGGTCTGTTTTCCCCTGGCCTTTTATTGAATGCAATTTTTATTGCTTCATCATCTGAAAAAAAATTAATTGACTATTTCTGCTTTTCTGCATTTGATTTTGAGGTTTTTGTGTCCTAATATATGATCATTTTTGTATGGGTTCCATAAACTGCTGAGAAGAAAGTGTATTCCCTTCTGTCTCCATTCAATTTTCTCCAAGGATCTATCATACCTAACTTTTCTAGTATCCTATTTACTTTTTTAACTTCTTTTTTATTTATTTTGTGGTTTGATTTACCTAGTTCTGAGAGAGCAAAGTTCAGATTTCCCACTGTTACAGTTTTGATATCTGTTTCTTTTTGTAGCTCTCTTAATTTCTCTTTTAGGAATTCCCATGCTATATACCACATAGTGCAATATGTTTAGTATCAATATTGCTTCATTATCTATGGTACCATTTAGCAAGATATAGTTCCCTTCCTTATATTTTTTAATTAGATTAATTTTTGTTTTTCCTTGATCTGAGATCTGGATATCTACCCTTGCTTTTTATATTTGACTTGAAGCATAAGAGCTGCTCCAGTCTTTTAACTTTATTCTTTATGTATTGCTCTGCTTTAAATGTGTTTCTTGTAAATAACATATTGTAGGATTTTGGCTTTTAATCCATTCTGGTATCAGCTTACACTTTATGGGAGAGTTCACCCCATTCATATTTATGATTAAAACTACTAATTCTGTATTTCCTGACATCTTATTAACCCCAAATTATAATTTTCTCTTTCCTTTTCCCCTTTCCATTCTCCCCAGTATTTTTCTTACAAGCATTACTTTCCTCAAGGAGTCCTCTCACTTTAAAATTTCTCCCCTTTCTTATCCCTTTTCCCTACTATTTCTGCTTTCCCTTTATTTAGCCTACCGCTTCTCTTTTTCCCCCTCCCACTTTTCTATAAGGTGAGAGAAGTTTCTTGGGGAAACAAAATTTTACTAATATTGTTTCTTTGAGCCAAGTCTGATGAGAATAACATTTATACAATGATCATCACACTGCCTTATTTCTCTCTATTATAATAGGTTTTCTTTGCCTCTTCCTGAGATGTAATTTCCCTATTTTTACCTCCACTTTGTCTTTTTTCCAGAACAATCCCCTTTCCACCTCTAGTTTCTTTTTATAACAGTAAAATCGAATTATAGTGCATTTTCTCTACATACCCATAACAGAAATACAGTACTCAAGAGTTATTTTCTTTTTACCTTTTATGCTTCTCTTAGGTTCTGTATTTGGAGGTTGATTTTTTGTTTAGCTTTGATCTTTTCATCAGCAATAAATGGAATTCACCTGTTTTATTGAATGTCCATCTTCTTCCCTGAAAAAAAATGCTCAGTTTAGCAGGATAATTTATTCTTGGCTGCATTCCAAGTTCTCTTTCCTTTTGGAATATCAGGCCTTTTGATCCTTTAGGGTAGAAGCTGCTAGGTCTTTGATAATTCTTATTGTGGCTTCTTAGTATTTGAATTGTTTCTTTCTGGCTGTTTGTAATATTTTTCCTTGGTCCAATAATTCTGAAGTTGAGCCTTGATATTCCTTGGAGTTTTAATTTTGGGCTCTCAGAAGGCATTTGGTGAATTCTTTCAATGGACATATTACCTTTTCATTCTGTGACATCCAGGTAGTTCTCTTTGATGATTTCCTAAAAAATATTGTCTAGTCTCTTGTATTCATCATGGTTTTCAGGGAGTCCAATAATCCTTAGATTGTCTCTCCTAGATCTATTGTTCAGGTCAATTGTTTTCCTAATTAGGAATTTTACATTTTTTCTATTTTTTTTTCCTTTTTTTTTTTGTTTTTGCTTGACTGATACTTGTTATCTCATTGAGTCATTCATTTCCATTTGTTCAGTTCTGATTTTTAGGGAATTATTTTCTTCAGTACCCTTTGTTAGTTCTGTTTGTATTTGGACAATTGAAATTTTAAATGATGTTTTGTTCTATGGATTTTTTTCTATTTCACAAATTCTGTCTTTAAGGAGTTATTTTATTTTTCCATTTCACAAATTCTGTTTTTAAGGAGTTATTTTCTTTTTTCAATTTCACAAATTCTGTTTTTCTGGGGCTTGTATTTTTTCATTTTGTCAAATCTATATTTTAATTAGTTATATGTTTTTTTTTCCATTTTACTAAGTCTATTTTGTGTTGCTTTTTCAAACTCTTTTGCATAGTTTTCATTTCCTTTCCCCAGTTTTCTTCTCACTGTCTTTTAAGATCATTTTTAATTTCTTCTAGGAGAGCCTTGTGTGATGGGGATTACCTTTTGGAATTTCATCTGTAGATCTTCTATAAGTCTCCTCAGGGTTTGAAATCTGTTTTTCACTTTCACCATAAAATTTACTTATGTTTAGAATTCTTTTTATTCATTTTTTTTAATGATGAGATCTACTTTTAGGACAAGAGGGATTTCCAAGCTTCCTCTACAAGAAGCAGTGTCTGTGCTGAGTCAGTGCTGGCTGTACTGAGTCACTGTTCCCTGACTTTCAGTCTTGGGTGTTCATGGCCAGGTCCCATGAGATTCTGGCATTTGGGATTTCACTGTTTACCTTTTTTGTTTGGGTTACATGTTTTTAACTTCTCTGCTTACTTACTGGCTTATGTTCAGGGCAGGATAATCAACAACACTGCTGTAGACTCCTCCCCATAGATTCTCCACTATGCAGAACTCCCACCATCCTGGGTCTGTGCTTAGCCTGCTTGTGTTTG
>NC_133618.1:13992246-14049746 GCF_048593235.1 Sminthopsis crassicaudata | reverse complement strand
AATGAGAAAGAAGAGCATTTCAGAAATGAGGAATAACCAAGTTAAAATGCCTGGAATAAAAAAAAAAAAAGCACATGACTTGTTGAAAGGAAAATGGAAACAGAAAATGGCTTGCATAAAAGTTTGGAGTTTCTTGTTCAAAGAGTAGCAGGAAACCAGTGTCATTGGATCATGGGATTGAGGCATTAAAAGACCAAAACTTTAGGATCAAATCAGGTTATGAATGATTTTGAATGCCAGAAGATTTTATTTTTTGATTCTTGAATTTATAGAGAGCTACTGGAGCTTATTAAATAGCATGGTCAGATCTGGGCTTTAGGAAGAAACATTTGGACAACTGAATGGAGGAAAACGTGAGTGAGAAATGACTTAGAGAAACAATGCAACTAGAAGATCATTGCAATAGTCTTTCAATATTCCAGAACTGAGATCTGAAGGACTGTTCCAGGCTGCAGATGGTGCCAGAGGAGAGAAGAAGGTGTATATGAAAGATATTATATAGGTGATATTGATTAGCCTTGGCAACAGAATGGAGGGAGTGGACAGGAGTTAAGGATGACTCTATAGAGTGAATTTGTTCAAATAATATGTCTTTCCATAAGACATATTCATTCTCTCCTATAACAAGAATATATTAAACATTCATTGTACCCAGTGTCTTGTGTAAACTGAAGGATTTAAATAATTTCCTCTTTGGTCATTTTTAGTGTAAAAGGCAAGTAGGTTGCTAGGGCTCTGAAAGATGTGGTATGATCATAGGATGCCGTAATCAGAAACCTAGGGCAAACAAGGATCATAGAGTGCATTGGACCTGACAGGCTCATTTTTTTAAAAGAGAAGATGAAGTTTTAGTAATTTTCCTATTGTCACGTAACAGTAGGTGGCCAAAACAGAATTTGAAGCCAGCTTCCCTGATAGCAATCCATTATGGCCAGTAGAGATCTGTCTCCTGAAATTAGAAAGACTTAAATCCATCTTCTATTTCTGAGAAATCTCATTATCAAACTCTGGATACCTCACTTGGTATCTTAGTGCATCCACATAACAAAATCTGTAAGCTACTGAGAAGGTACAACCCTATATTAATAAAGAGACTTTTTTGAGTTGCAAGTTCCTTTGTTCAGAAAATCCAAAGTCTATTCCCTTCCTGCAAATCCAGCAATCACTCTGTTCAATATGACTTCACTGTAACAAGAGGTAAAGTAGCCTCTGTAATCTAGGTGGAAGCAATGTGTGTGTGTGTGTGTGTGTGTGTGTGTGTGTGTGTGTGTATGTATACATATATATACATATATATATGTATATATATATATTTATATACACATATATATGTGTATATATATACATATATATGTGTATATATATACATATATATATATATATATATATATATATAGAGAGAGAGAGAGAGAGAGAGAGAGAGAGAGAGAGAAACTGAGGAACTTGATTTTGAATACTGATTTCATTCTTTAAAAGCTATACAACTGGGCTCAGAGAAATAGAACAAAACAAAAAGAATATATTAGATCTGGAATCAAAATGTTCAAATCTTACCTCTAGATTACCTTACCTTATCTTACCTATGTGAATCTGAGAACATAATCACCCCCATAAACTTTATCATATTCAAAATGAGGAAAATGGGCGTGATAATTTTTACAGTTCTTTCCAGCTTTTGATCTAAGCTCAATAATTGGTTATGACTCTTGACTATCACTTAGCCATCACTTGCTAAAATAGTGTGAATTGATCTTGATCTCTACTAATCCTCAATATCTTCTGCCAGTTGAGGAGTTAGGACTTAAAGGTAGTCATGACTAGCAAGTTCTTCACCTCCCAACCTGCTTAAAACAGAACTGTCAAGCTCAGATCAGAGCCAGAACCAAACCACATTAAAATGTAATTAGAATTTCTTTTTTGAAATAAATAAAACTTCGTTACAACACAGATAATGTGAATTTGTGGTTCTTAAGTCATTATGGGGTCCATAGGCTTCTGTTTCTGTATAAATTTGGCATAGGTACCATAAAACATGGCATCTAAAGCTTGTGAGCCATCATTTTCTGTGTCACAGCCTTTAGGAAGTTCTCATTTTAATTTATTATTTACCTCTAGTGTGCAAATCTTATTTTTCTGTACTGATACAGGAATGTCAACATTATCAGAGGCCTCCAAGATTCCAACATCCTTGGAAAAGCTCAGATTGATTTACCTTTCTTAAAAATTCTTCACTTAAAAACTCCTTCTACAGGGAGTACAAGGGATAATGTAAAAAAAATTACCTATGCATATGTACTGTCAAAGAAAATGTCATAATTATAAAAATTAATTTTAAAAAATTATATATTAAAAATAAAAAAGAAAAATTACCCATGAATATGTTTTGTATATAAAAAGCTATAACAACAATGTAAAAAAAAATTAAAAAAAATGCAAAATAAAATTCATTTGACTTTTATCCATACAAAAAAAAAAAAAAAAAAAAAGAAATTAGTAAGTAAAGGTCAAACCAACAAACCCATAAATGAGGTTAACCCAGTGACCTAATCTTGATCAAATCATAACGGTTTAGTAATTGCTGATTATTTTTCTAAATGCTCATAGACTATTGATTTAATAGTAAATAAATTCTAAGATTTTCTAGGAATTGAAAAAAAAAAAAAAAAAACTCCTTCTACTCCTAAATGTATGTATGGCTCTACATCCCTGATTTCTCTCTCTGCACAAGCTACACATGCACCTGCACTCACACCCACCCACCCATCCACCCACGCACAGATACACACCAGTTCCCGGACTCTGGCACAATACTTTTATTACCTGGTCAAGATTTGAAGTTGCAAATTGGGGCTTTTACTTCCGAAGGCTTTATTTCTTTGGCTACTGGGTATTTTGTTGCAAGTGGGAGAAATAAAGTTTCTATTAAAGAAAGTGGCCACTGGGGATTTGATAATACAGGAACCATTCTAAATGCCCACTGATGAAGTCCAAAAACAAATAACTGTGAGTGAGCCTTTGATCCCTCTCATTTTGTGCCAACTTGGTAATTAGTCTGATGGTCATAATTGTATGCTGCATATCTTGGGGTGTTGGGTTGGTAGGGAGAGAAGAAAAGGATGGTGGGATTATGAAGTACTAAAAGCCTCCAGCATGACTAATCGCGTAGGCAAGCCTGTGAAATAGAGCATGTTAGTTTGTGTCTAGAAAGACCTTGCTGTGACTTAATGATACTCCCCAGTTAGATCCAGATTGGTTAACCAAAGACTTATAAGCCACTTTAAAAAAATACATGGCAGTAATGTTGTAAATAGTGCTTAGCTCACAGGCCCCACAAACACAGGTGGCAGCCTGGATTTGGCCCACAAACCAGAGTTTGCTGGACCTGCAGCTAGAATTAAGCTGAAAATGGTGACTCCTTAGTGACTGGAGAGAACTCTTCTCAGAAGGGTGGTGGAGATGGAAACCAAGGAATTGAGTATGGAGAGAGAAATAAGATGTCAGAGGTGGTTAGAGATAATGATTGGTGGCAGGTAACAGTGAAAGGCCAGGTGAAATATTGGGTTATGGCTTAGAAAGGTAACAGAAGGCATGGTGTGGCTGTTACTAATATAGGTGGAGACGTTATATTTAGGAAAGCCAGCTAGCAGTGTGCATCTTACTTGAGGGGAAGGCCCTGAGAAAAAGGGACTTCTGGGAAATTCATGAGAAGCAGAGAATTTGAGGGAGCAAGACCTTGGAGGGAGTGAGAAGGGAGTGAACAAGGGTTCAAATAGAAGAGTTCTGACAAAGAGTTCCTTGTTATTGTGAAACTTGAGAGAAGAAGAGTGCCCAAGTTATTGAAAAGAGCATTAGAGTAGTTTGGATAGTAACTAGGTAGAGTTGGGTCTAAAACATTTACCGTTCATTCTGGCTCTGAATTTCATGGTCTAGCTAATTGTTAATAAAGAAAACAAAGGAGAACCCAAGGGTCAGAGTTAACTCCATAGTTTAGGATGGATTGATGATTCAGATTGTGGTTTGGGGAAAAAGGAAAAAAAAATATTCTAACTCAATAGGACAATATTTAAAACATAATTCTGATTTTCTGATATGAAGAAACATAAAAAATGTAAAATTGGGGCAGCTAAGTGACACAATGGATAGAGTGCCAGTCCTGAAGTCAGGAAGACCTGAGTTCAAAATCGGCTCAGACACCTAACACATCTTAGCTGTGTGACCCTGGACAAGTCACATAGCCCCATCCAATTGCTTCATGAAAATAAGTAAAATTTAGATATGCAATCATAAAACTTGGGTTCAAATTTTGGCTTTCCTACTAACTACTATATGATATTAGGTATTTGAATTCTATCCTCTGGATTTCATTGTTCTCAACTGCAAAATAAGAAGTTTAGATTAGATAAATTCTCGATTTATTCTAGATTCTAAAAAAAAAAAAAGACTGATCTAAAGCAATGTGACTAATAGATACCAGGACCCAAATAAACCCAAGTTTTCTAACTATAATGAGATTGCTCTATTGTCTCCATGATCTTCAGAAAGAGATCTGGATTTGGGTTTAAAGGACCTCCATTCAAGTTAGAACTTTTGCACTTACTACCCTTGTGAATTTGGTCAATGCTTTTAGATTTTCTGTGCCTATCCGGGAATATGAAAATCAGGATATTTAATCAAAATGACAAAGTTTCAGTGGATTCTCAATTTGTGGCTAAAATCTTGCATATATGTAAATATGAAAAAATGATTTTTGTGGGGACAAAAGATCAATAGGATCTGAGAGCATGAGAAAAATATACCTTGTTGATCAATTTTCAACCGAACTTTGAAAGAGGTTAGATGTTCAGAGAGATGGAAGTGAAAAAAAAATGTATTCCAGGCATGGAGGACAGATAACTTGGACAAAAGCACAAGTTCTTTTTTATCAGTCTTAATTATATTGCTTACTAATTGCTGAATGTTTCTGCTTTATTTTGTAGATAATTGGTTGGTTTATAATCATTTATGTGTTTTCTTTCCCATTAGAATCAAAACTCCTATAGAGTAGGAACTGTCCTTTGCCTTTCTTTCTTGCCCCAGAACTTAGCAGAATTTTTGGTATAGAGTAAACACTTAAATAAATGCTTTTTTTGATGGATTAACTGACTGGGATTTTTCTTTTCACTTCTTTCTTTTGTAAATGACATAAAAAATTTCCTATGAGAAAAAAATAAATGTGTTTTTTAATCATTTTTGTGATACATCTCTTAAAATGATATTTTTAAATCAAAGGATAGACATGGTTTTATATCCTTTTGGACATAGCTCCAAATTTCATTTCATAATTGTTAAATTAGTTCACAATTCTACCAATTATTAATGGCTCATTTTATTCCCTCCAACATTTGCAATTTTCCAAAGGCAATGTTTAACTAAAAAATCAAATATCTGTGGCTTATTTTTCCTTAAAGAAAATTAGTTGAAGGAAACTGACTAGTTGAGACATCACTAATAACCGAGTACATTTTACTTAGAAGCATATGTTTAAAGCCCTCCTTAACAGTTCTTGTTTAATCTGTTTCAATGACTAATGCAAACACATTTTTAACAGTGAATATTCATTAAGATATTTCAAACCTATCATTTAATAAGAGGAAAATGAAATACTGACAACTTGTGGAGTTAAGGGGATATTGGAAAGTGATTCAGATGAGTTCCAAAAGAAAGACAACATTTAGGAGTCTGGGCTCTCCATAGACTAACTGCTGTACCTCACACACGCCTCGCCACCTCCCTTCTCTATGCCTCTGTGTTGACTGGCTCCCAATCTGTTTCCTCCTCTCCTCATCTCTTAAAATCTCTAATTCATTCTAGTGTGTGTCCAAATGATAGCATCAACAGAAAGATTTTATTCTTCATGTCAATTTCTAATGTTGCTCCCTTCCTGTTGCTTTCCATTTTCTAAGAAATTATGTCTTCCTATGAAACTGGAATCTCTTTGAAGAAAGAATGGATCTTTGTTCTTTTTTTTTTTCACCCACATTTTCCACAATACCTAATATAGAATAATTGCTCAATTTCTGCTCATTGATTGGCTGATAATAGATACAGACCAAATGTTTGAAATCCATGAGCAACACCTGTTGCCTTTAGGATCAAACAAGACTGTCATTCATTGTTTGGCATTTAAAGGGTCTTTGAATGTGATAACAACCAACTTTTTATTTGTTAGCCATTACACCTTTTCCACATTCAATGTCCAATACAACTGGTTCTTTTTCCCTTCTTTACACACAGCTGTGTTTCCTCAAAAAAGCTTTTGCACAAGTTATTCACTTCCATCTCTCAGAACATCTAGCCTCTTTCAAAATTCAGTTGAAAATTGAGCAACAGGGTATTTTTTTTCTCATGCTCTCAGATCCTATTGATCTTTTGTCCCCACAATTTTTTTTCATATTTACATATATGCAAATATCAACGTATTTACATATATTGTGAATATATGTCTGCATGACTCCCTATGCACATGAACATTGTTTCAAGGCAGGTCTTAGGCTATATTTGTCTTCATATCTCCAGCAGCCAGTCCAGACTTTAACACTGAATAGTTTCTGAGCCAATTCTTATTGACTCCCTGTTGGTGAAAAGTCTTTTAGTGATGGCTCCTAAGCATTTCTGAACTTCCAAGGAGAGTTTTGCCTTTTTAGTTCAAGAATATAAAATTATGTGGATAAGCTTAGCAACAATTTCTTGAATTCCAAAAGTTCTTTCTCTTTCTTTCTTTCTTTCTTTCTTTCTTTCTTTCTTTCTTTCTTTCTTTCTTTCTTTCTTTCTTTCTTTCTTTCTTTCTTTCTTTCTTTCTTTCTCTAAATGGTAAAGGGTGCCAGGCTGAAAGTAAAATAGATTCCTCTTCTGAAGTTCAAATTGGTCTCAGATACTATTTGTGTAACCCTAGACTCATCATTTACCTCAGTTTCCTCATTTGTAAAACAAGATGTAGAAGGTAGTGATAAACCACTCCATTATATCTGTTAAGAAAACCCCAAATGTGATCAAAAAATGCCATAGAAAACTGAAATAAATACATATATATATATATATATATATATATATACATATATATATATATATATATATATGTGCATACATGCAAACATGTGTGTTTATTACTATAAGCCTTTATCCTGGCACCTTTACTAATAACAGAATTAATTAAAAGAAATATCGAAGCTATTTAGGACTTCTGTTTTCCAGAGATCAGAAAAAAAAGTCTGAAATACAACAAAAAGTGGAATTGAGATTCTGTGGTATGATGGGAAAAGCTTTGGATTAAGTGTCTGAAGCCCGGCATTTGGAGATAGTGTGGTGGATAGCGTGCTGCCCCAAGATGTAGAGATATGTGAGTTCAGCTACTGTTTCAAACACCATCTCACTCCATGACTCCAAGTTATTTAACTTTTGTCAACCTCAAATTCATCACAGGTCAGACTTGGATAATAGCACTCATCTCACAAAGCTGTTGGAAAGATCAAATGAGATAATATATTAAATGGCTTTTGTGAATAATGAAGTTATTTAATACTTTATTACTGAATTTAGTATTGCTTAGTATTTAGTATTGCTTTAGTATTAGTTATATAGTTTTGATTTTTTTTTTTTCTGTTCAGTAGCTGCAGACTCTTTGTGACCCCACTTGGGATTTCTTGGCAAAGATACTGGAGTGGTTTGCATTTCCTTCTCTAGCTCATTTTACAGATGAGAAAACTGAAGCAAACTGGAGTAAGTGATTTTTGTTCTAGGGTTATGCAGCTAGTCAACTTCTGAGACTAGATTAGAACTCAGGAAAATGAGTCTTTCTGACTCCAGACTCAGCACTTTATCTCCTGTGCCACCTTGCTGCCCTTATAAAAGCATTAACTATTGCTATGATTCTTGAGGAAATGTTAAATTATTCTAGTATGTTTGCTAACAAAACCCCAAATGTTAAACTGCTAAACATCTCTTAGATTCGGTTCTGTCTTCTGTAAAATGGAATAGTATTTGAATCAGTTGAATAGACCTTCCCACTCTTTTAAAATAAATGTCATTTACATAAAGCTTTTTGTGCTACCCCAAGACTTTAAGATCTCTCTAGTTTCTCCGGTTCTAAAAATAATGTTGTTTTCATTATCCTGCAGAGCTCACCAAATGACCATTTACTCCCAAACTTTCAGGATGCCTATGGAATGATTCTCATTTGGTAGCATGACTATATTCAAACCCAGCAGCCAAAAATGAATAAGATGCCATGGATTTATAAAGTCATATAAGTCTAAATATAGAAAAGATCTTGTCTATTTTTTTTTTACTTCAAAGAAGTAGAAACTGATTCCGAAACAGGGAAAATGACTTAGTTGCAGTCATGTGGGAGAGTCAGGGTTTGAACCTTTATCAAGTATCTTCAAATATAGTATTCTTCTCAATACAGCACAATGTCATCCTTTCCTCTGTCACTGCTACCTCACTGAATTAATCTATGGACCATAGTCTTATTCAGAATATGAAATGTTATAACAGTTGCATTTCTTGAAAGCTTCATCTATCATGAAGAGCTTTCTGTAATGTCAAAGATACTGTTTTAAATACTATCTGTGCTTGGATTATTCTGTGGAAATAAATTCTGAAGGGATTTTGCCAATTGCCAAGGTATCTTTCTATGAATGTTTTCACTTTTTTTAAAAAAGATATCATTACAAGTTTTTGAACTAGTGAGCAATATAAGGCTTTTCTAATTCAACAAATGTCATGAAAGTAAGATGGTTAGGGAGGGAGCTTAAACTGACAAAGAATGTGCTGTGACACATGTTACTGCAATTACAGAAATATGAAAGATTTTGTTTTTCAATTCTGAACAAGCAAAAGTCACTGATAAAGAAAATGGAGATGCCTTCACTAAAAATCACTAAACATTTTGAGATATTTCCATGCTAGCCTTAGATCCAAATCATCAATAATTTCCAGACTAGTCATATTATCATGCCAAAGTCTTGAAATTGATATACCTGGTCATCAGGACTTTTTGTTGACCAATGTTCTGTATACACTTTTTTTCCTTTCTTTTCCTTTTATAGAATGGTAAAAGTTCTACAAATGGAATTAGAAGAAATTTAGGTTTGAATACTTTACCAGATATTTACTAGATATATGATTTGGAACAAGTCATTCAAGCACTAAGAACTCCACTGTTATTATTTGTAAAATGAGGACAATATTTATATGCTTCCCAGAATTTTTAAGGAAAATGGTAAGAAAAGATTTCCATCTTATACATAGAAAGTAGGAGACTAAAGGTCTTGATTCTTTCATACCCTCTCAAAGATTGGATAATGAGGACCTTAGTGCAGGTAAAATTAATAATAATCAAAAAAGTGTGCATATTATTTTAAGTACATATGAATATCTATGTTGAAAATGTCAATTGCATTTTATATCATGATCTCTCTCATATATATGTTTGTATGTATACATACATACTCATGTATATGTTTATATGTATCTCTCTAAATAGATATGCATGTAAATATATATGTGTATGTAAATATATATGTATGTAAATATATATATATGTATGTAAATAAAAAAAATATATATATACATATATATATATATATATATATATATATATATATATATATTTCTTTTTCTTGTTCTTGGGTTGTAGCTTTTGAGATAAAAGGCCTACTGGGAACCTCTAGTAAGTACTTCATAATTTCAATATAAGTAAACTGAAATCCAGGAAGTTAAAGTTACTGCCCCAGAATTACATTTTTCATTGGTTCTCTGAGCCTACCATATTTTAGAGAATGATTTCTTAAAAGAAAGAAAAGAAAGTCAGAAAAACTAACCAAAGTGCATTTCAATGAACTATACCCCAGTACTTTACTGAAGTGAATGGAATCACAATCCCCATTCATATCATAATTGCTGCCTTTTCAGTTTTTCTGTTTTGGTGAACCACCTTTTCAGTATAAATTGGTTTAAATTGTCTGTTGTTACAATTCTATTACATTTTTATATAAATTGGTTTAAATTGTATATTGGTACAATTCTATTACATTTTTGTAGTTATGTATATTGTTTTCTTCTCACACATTATTCAGTTTCCATTAGTTCATAAAATTTGCCCATTTTTTAGTGTCCATCATATTCATCATTTCTTAGTGTATATTGCAATTCAATACCACGTATTGGGTACTTTTTTTTTTTTAATTGCTCACCAATCAATAGGAATTAACTTTGTTTCCATTTTTTGGCTCCATGATATGTTTCCCTGTATTTTATTATACCTAGGACCCTTATTTCTCTTCTTTCTTTTTTCTGTCAAGTTATCTCAGTAGGGATTATTAGGGTCAATGTGCATAAATATTTTAAGAATATTCTTCTTATATTTCCAAACTGTTTTCCAGAATGTTGAGCTCTACCAATAGGGTAATCATCTTCACACACTTTTATAATACTTCTAAGATTAACTGTATTTATTTTGTCATTTATCTCCAATTTTCTGGATATAAAGTTAAACTTTATGTTTCTCTCAATTTGCATTTATCTTATGTGTAATTTGGCGCAATTTTCATAAAATTGTTAATAGTTTACAATTCTTTACTGAAAATAATTTACTCATATAGTCTTTTTAATGTAATGTATTGTAGCTCTTTGTCTTATTTAATGCTGTTAACTATCTATATATAACTTCGATAAAAGAGTCTGACAAGTTATTTATGTCAAGATTATTTTCTTACCTTACCATTTATCTCTACTTCCTATCATTTTTTTTCATGACAAAACTTTTGAATTGCATACAATCAACATTATATATTCAATATTTTATAGTTACTTCTTACCACTGTGTGGTTCACAATTCTTTCCATAACAATATCTCTGAAAGACATTTCGGGGAGGTGGAGTCATGAAGTTGGGGAAAAGATAGTGACTCACCTGAGCTCTCCACAAAACCCCTCTGAATGCTTTTAAATAATGCCATAAAAAGTCCTGGAAAGGCAGAACCCACAAAAGGAAAATGGAATCTGGAGAGCAATCTGGAATTATGCCCCAAAAGTTATCAAACTGTGCATACCCTTTGACCCAGCAGTGCTACTACTGGGCTTATAGCCCAAAGAAATACTAAAGAGCGGAAAGAGACATATATGTGCCAAAATGTTTGTGGCAGCTCTTTTTGTTGTAGCTAGAAACTGGAAGATGAATGGATGTCCATCAGTTGGAGAATGGTTGGGTAAATTGTGGTATATGAAGGTTATGGAATATTATTTCTCTGTAAGAAATGACCAGCAGGAGGAATACAGAGAGGCCTGGAGAGACTTAAATCAAGTGTTGCTGAGTGAAATGAGCAGAACCAGAAGATCGCTGTACACTTCAACAACAATACTGTATGAGGATGTATTCTGATGGAGGTGGAAATCTTCAACATAAAGAAGAGCCAACTCACTTCCAGTTGATCAATGATGGACAGAGGTAGCTACACCCAGAGAAGAAACACTGGGAGGGGAATGTAAATTGTTAGCACTAATATCTGTCTGCCCAGGTTGCATGTACCTTCGGAATCTAATGTTTATTGTGCAACAAGAAAATGATATTCACACACATGTATTGTATCTAGACTATATTGTAACACATGTAAAATGTATGGGATTGCCTGTCATTGGGGGGAGGGAATAGAGGGAGGGGGGGATAATTTGGAAAAATGAATACAAGGGATAATATTATAAAATATATATATATAATAAAAAAAAGAAAAGTCATATTCAGGTAGGGTCTTCTCTATTTAGCCTTATTTGGTTTCCATCAGCTAAAAAAATAAAATAAAATAAAAGCTGCCTTTCTCAATAGAAAACCAAAAAAAAAAAAAAAAAAAAAGGAAAATGGAAAATAATTTTCCAGCCAAAGAAAACTTAGGTCATAAGTAAAGGTCTGTTATACTGGGTTGATACTGGAGAACAATCTAGAGCAGGTTATGTGAGCACATACTGCGCTACAGAAAACCAGGTGCAGGCCCTGTAAATAACTGAATCATCATCATGAGCTGTTGCTTTCTGAGCTCCTATCGACAGACGGTAAGGCATTACACAACTGGACAGAAGGAGATTGATTGGTCTCTTTACTAACACTGAGGCAAGCCTCTTATTTTATAGATGCTCTAATTTAAGTCATAGTCCTGGGTGGGAAGTCCATGGTGAAGCAGGGGCCTTCATCACAGGTTAAAGGCAAAAAAGAGTGTAGATTAGATCACAGGCCATGAGAGAAGAAAACAACCCACTTTAGATAATACCACCTTGGCAGAACTGAAAACTTACAGGTTCTTAGAAGTATTTCTGAAAAAAGCTGCATAAAAGCTGAAGCTTGGGATAGTGCACACTCCATCCTGTAAGCATCCTTTAGCAAAGTCAATAAATAGACTTGAAAAATGAACAAATAACTGGAAAAGTCCAACCATATTAAGTTACTATGGTGACAAGGAAGATAACAGAAAAAGAAAACAAATTCAAAACTCTGATATGTGAAGACTGTAAGAAAAATATGAATTGATTTAAAACTATGGAGGGGTGTAATGTTCTTCTCTGAATTATAATGTTCTCTGAGAGCAGAGAAAAATGTTTTCTTGGGAGCTTCTGGAGGCAGCCTTCCTTTCAGTTTTGGTCAATTTTGTAGTAGTTTGTAGCCAGGAGTTAAAGTCCAGATGCTTTATTTTCTCCTTCAAAGTCTTGTGTCTTTTCCTGGGCCCAGTTAGCTTTTTTAGAGGCTTATCTCTCTCCTTGGTTCTAAGAGCTCTCTTCTAATGTCTTCAACCACCACAAAGGTGGAAGTTGGAATGAATCTTGCTCCTCCTCCCAGAGAGTTGGGCTTGTGGGTTTCTGACTTGTGAATCTCCTGGAAATCCTTTAGTCTTTTAGTGGGCTTGTGAACTCCTCCTTATATGTGCTCTCTAAAGGTGTGAAGTCTAATAAGTACTAAGTACATAATCACTTAGCACCTTGTTTCAAGTTCTGGCTCATAACAGAGGGGCTCAAAATAAATGAAATACTTTTGATTTTGAATTTTTAAACTTAAATAAGAACAATACAGGAAAAACTGAAAAAAGAAATGAGAGTGATGCAAGGAAATCATTAAAAAAAAAAAAAGAACCAACAGTTTAGTAAAGCAGACCCAAAACACTAAAGAAAATAACACCTTTTTTTAAAAACAATAGGCCAAATGGTAGAAGAGGTACCAAAAAACCAATGAGGAGAAGGATTCCTTGTAAAACAGAAATGGCCAGAGGCAAAAAAAGTTTACTAAAGAAAAAAAAAAAAAAAAAAGCTTAAAAAGTAGAATTGGCCAAAAAGAAAAGATGATTCAATAGTTCGATGAAGAATATAATTACTTAAATAACTGAAATTCAACAAATGCAAGCTAATGATGATAGGACAAATCGAGAAAGAATAAAACAAAATTAAAAAAAAATGAAAAAAATAGAAAATAATGTGAAATATCTCATTGAAAAGAAAATACTGACATAGAAAACAGTTATAGGATATAGTTATTTTAAATGGAAAATTTATTTTCTGTTATTTATCTATGAACTTTAGAATGGTTTATGGAAAATCTCTTGAATTTTATGCTTATTGTGTAGTCTTCAGCTTTGGTATAGCTAATGATTATACCTATTTGTTTCTTTGTTAAGTCTTTTACTTCATAAATAACCCATTATGTCATCAGCAAATAGAGGAACTTTGCTCTTCTATTTTTGTCTCATTATGCCTTTACTTTTTCTTTTAAGTTATATTTTATTGTTAAAATTTATGAAATGTTGCAAATAATATCAAGGGAAAATGAATATCCTTGTTTTATATCTGTATGTATACAGAAAGACTGGAGTTTACTATATTGCATATTAAGCTACAGTCTATTTTAAGATAGCTTTTCCTAATATTAAAAAGTTATTTTATGTTTATATCTTGTAGAGTTTTTAGCATAAATGTACATGATAGAATACCAAACACTTTTCTTAAATTTATCAATTATGTAGTTTTATACATTTTTGTTTAAATATGAGTACTTTTGTAATTTTGTTCTCTTAAGTTTAGGTATTAGGACTTATTTTCTCTCACAAAAAGTACTTGATGTTTTCCTTTCTCATTTTTGTAAAGAAGTATATAGGATTTTTTTTTTCAGCTTGCTTTTCCCTTCTCCACTTTAGGGAGTTTATAGTTAATTCAATTTTATCTTGTGGCACTGGATTGTAAAATAACCTTTATTAATATTTCTAAAAGCCATTGAATTATTAATTATTGATCATAATTACAAATAATAAAATAGTAATAATAAATATTTCTATAGTACATGCTAGTTATGAAATACCATGCTAAATGATTTATAAATATCTCATTTGATCCTTCCAATAATCCTGGAAGGTATTATTTTGCCCATTTAAAAATGAAGAAATAAATAGAATCTGAGGACATGTTTGAAATCAGATCTTTCTGACTTCAAGTCCAGTGCTTTTTATGGACTTTAATAATTACTATTATTTGATTATATAGTGAATATAATTATATAATTTAATAATATCATTATTGTAATTAAAGGTCTATAAAGCTGATAACAGAATTCAAAGTTGATTCCTTGAAAAGACTAAAAAAAATGTAAATTTAAATTAAAAAAACATTCTTTAGGAGAAATACCTAAAAGTAGGAAAAATAAATTTAAAATGAAAATAAACATAAAAGCAGGAAAAAATCACAACAAATCTGGAAGAAAAATTATTTATCAAGAAACTTGGAAAAATAATATGATGGCTAAAGAGAATTAATAGACTTCAACAGTCATTGAGAATTATATTCAATAAAAAAAAGAACATGGATTAAATTTGATGGCCTTATGAGTTTATAATGTATATATCTCTCCAATAATTTCCAAGATTTCTTCTTTTATCCAATATTTGCTTTATTAGTTGACTTTCTAATATTTTATGCATATTCTTTTAGTTAAAATTTTTATTTTATAATTATATATATGTATATATATATGCATACATACATACACAATACATATATATTGTTTGGCATATATCTATGTTGTTTGGCAGCCAAGTTACATATATTTTCAGGGTATAATTTGTCCCTTTTTGATCTATTTTTGATGAATAGTTTAAATTTATTTTTTAAAATTAATTTTATAATTAATTATATGTATAATTATATATATATGTATATATATACTATAATTATTTATAATGTTTTGACAGTATATATGCATGAGTAATTTTTATAACATTATCCCTTGTTTTCATTTTTCCAAATTTTCCCCTCCTTCCCTCTACTCCCTCCCCTAGATGACAGGCAACCCCATACATTTTACATGTGTTACAGGATAACCTAGATACAATATATGTGTGTAAATCCAATTTTCTTGTTGCACGTTAAGTATTGGATTCCAAAGGTATAAGTAACCTGGGTAGATAGACAGTAGTGCTAATATTTTACATTCAATTCCCAGTGTTCTTTCTCTGGGTGTAGTTGTTTCTGTCCATCATTGATCAGCTGGAAGTGAGTTGGATCTTCTTTATGTTGAAGATTTCCACTTCCATCAGAATACATCCTCATACAGTATTGTTGTTGAAGTGTACAGTGATCTTCTGGTTCTTCTCATTTCACTCAGCATCAGTTGATGTAAGTCTCTCCAAGCCTTTCTGAATTCATCCTGCTGTTCATTTCTTATAGAGCAATAATATTCCATAACCTTCATATACCATAATTTACCCAACCATTCTCCAATGGATGGACATCCATTCATTTTCCAGTTTCTAGCCACTATGAAAAGAGCTGCCACAAACATTTTGGCACATAAAGGTCCCTTTCTCCTCCTCAGTATTTCTTTGGGATATAAGCCTAGTAGTATCACTGCTGGATCAAAGGGTATGCACAGTTTGATAACTTTTTGGGCATAGTTCCAAATTGGTCTCCAGAATGGCTGGATTCTTTCACAACTCCACCAACAATGTATTAGTGTCCCAGTTTTCCCACGTCCCCTCCAACATTCTAGTTTAAATTTCTATGTTTTGATTTCATATTTGTCTCACATTCATATCTCATAAATTTTATATGATTTGTTCTTTGAACCAATTATTATGAGTTTCATTATCATATCCATGTAATCTGTCTTTTACTTTTTTCCCTGAATTATTAGTTTTATTGTGTAATGGTTTGTAAAGGAAATATTTCTCTACATCTTAGCAAATTGTCTATTTTTTAATAAATATCTCATATGATTCTGAGAAAAAAAGGCAAAATATTTACCTTTTCATTTACTATATGAGAAACACAGAAACACAATGGAATTGCAGCTGGACTTATGTCTTGGGTATCTTGGATTAAAGTTCCATCCTTTTCTCATATTAGCTTTGTGATTATAAGCAAAGTTCTGAGTTTTTTTTTTTAATCTGTTTAATAGAATAATAATACTTTCATAATACATCTCTTTTTTATTGTGAAGACTGTATTTTAAAAACCATGAAAGGCTTGAAAATGGAAAGATCACTGTTTATAAATGGCAGAACTTTTCCCAGACTTCAATTTTTTTTCAATTTACATATGTGTTTAACAGAGATAACAGAGTGAAAGAGAGGTACAAGATATTGGCCCTGCTATGTTCACTTCTCTTTTGTTTCCCTCACATACACCCTTAGTTATTTGGTATGGTAAACAGGGAATGAGGAATGAATTATAGCCTCAATTCAAAAATAATTTTGGAGTGAAAATTTTTGGGAGTGCCTTCAATATATAATTTGATGAAATAAAATGTCAAAACAGAAGGTAACAGGAATTAAAAGTAATTGCCTAACTGAAGTCCAGATTAAATTTTAAAAAATGATTAATAAAAGTTATAACTGACTCAGAAAATATGTATCATATGGTGTCTTATAACCTTTACAACACAATAAATGAACTTTACCTTTTGCATACTAAAGAAGGGTTATTGATGAGTAGAACTTTGAGGATAATAACAGAGAGCAGCAGATACCCATAATATAAGATTTAAAAAAGAGAGACATGTAACCAGAGAGCAGTTTAGGAGCCACAAAACAGGAAAGATACTAAGTAGAAAATCCAGAAGACCCCCTTCCCCAACACACACACAACACATAAACTATATATCTATTTATAGATCTACCTTTATTTATCTTTAAGTCTAGAGATATATAGTATGTATCTCCATATATTTACATATCCATACATTTCTATAATCTCATAATTTTTTTCCAGTACCCTTCTACCTTCCTATTCCAATGTCATTCCATGTAAAAAACATGTTTGGAGAAAAAAAATAAGTCAGCACTATCCATAAATATGTCAAATCCTGAAAATAAATCCAACATACCATGTAATCACCATCTCTGGAAAGAGGTAGATTTGAGATGTCTTTTTCTATCTCCTCTTTGGAACTATGTTTATTTATTAATTTATTTAACTTATTCATTCATTCATTCATTCATTCATTTAACTTTATTTATTTGTTTGTTTATTTATTTATTTATTCATTTATTTATCTACCTATTCATCTATTTATTTATTTATTCATTTATTTATCTATCTATTCATCTATTTATTCATTCATTCATTCATTCATTTATTTGTAATTTTACAATAACCATTGTTATGTGATCCTGTTTGTTTATACTATTGTAGTCATTGAGAAAATTATTTTCTTGGTTCTATTTCACATCAATTAATGTAATTCTTTCTATGTTTCTCTGTATTCATTATATTTATCATATTATAGAATACTAACAATATATAAAATGTGCATATATGACAATTTGTTAGCTCTGCCCCAATTGATGACCATTCAATTTTTTTTTTCCCTATTGTTAACTATATTTTAAAAAATGTCAGCTTTATGTGTGTGTATGAGTGTATGAGTGTATGCATGTGTTTGATACATGGAGATGTCTTTTTCATCAAAGGACAATTTGGGTTATAAGCCTTTGGAGTGAAAACTGTGTCAAAGAGTATGGGTATCTCAACCACTTTAGTTCCCTTATTCCAAAATGCTTTCTTAAATTGATATATACTGCTCCAGAGCTTGGCCCACACTTCATGCATATGCTTGTCTTCACACAACCATTACAACATTGGCTTGTTCCATTTTTAATCATCTTTGCCAATTTTCAGGGTGTGAAGTAAACCCTCAGATTTGGTTGATTTTCATTCCTCCCGTTCTTAATGATTCGCATAATTATCTCATATGGTGATTATTAATTTAAATTATTCTTTTGGAAAACATTCATTTGACCATGTATCTATTAAGATTTCTTTTTTCTCTCTTGGTGTGCGTTCATGTGACATTCATCGTATTGAATTCTAGTTGTATTAACTTGAAAAAACTTTTTAGTTGAATAAAAATCAAAATTATCTATTATATCTTTTATAATTGTGTCTATCTCTTCTTTATTTACTGATACTTTTCCTACCCATTGCTGTGACAAATGATTTGTTTTTCTTCTAAATTTAAGTGATTTGATTTTTAATATTAAGAATATTAATCCACTTATAATTTATTGTGTAATATTGTATAAGATATTCATTTAAGCCAGATGTTTCAGACAACAAATTTTCCTCACTTTTTTTTGATAAATTAAGAAATTATTTCCAAAATAATTTATGCTTTCTGTTTTCATAGAAATTGGGTAATTATGTTCCATTATTTCTGAATTTCTCTTTGCTATCATGTCCAATTGATCCATGTCCCTATTTTTTTTTAACTAATGTCAAATAGTTTTGATGACTGTTATTATATAACCCTTTTTGACATTTGGGGATTCTTTCTTTGCTTTGTTCTCACCTATTTTTCATTTCTGTTTATTTTCAAATTAAAAAAAAAAACATTTTTTCCAAATTATTTTATTATTTTATTGAGCTCTATAATGCATTCCTCTCATAACTTGATTGACAATTACAATTATTACTTTACATTGGCAGTATTGTTAATTTTATTATGGTCTATGGTACAATGGATACTATTCTTCCAATTAGTTACATTTTCAGTTGTTTCTTGTTTTTAATTTTTAAGCAGCACTCTGCTATTAAATCTCTTGAAGTTTTGATTGACTCAACCCTGACTATGCTTTTTCTCATTTAGCAAGACATTTTTCTTTTTTATTGTTTAGTTTTAGAATTAATTATTGCTATAAAGATATGTAGTTTATTTTGATTATTTCTTTTGTATTTCACCATTTTGCTGAAATTATCAATTGTCTCAAATAGCATCTTTTCTGATAGCTTAAGATTTTAATTAACTGCAATGTCATCAGCAAATAAGAAAAAAATATATTTAATCTTTACAAATGTTATGCCTTATTTTATTTATTTTTTCATTGAGATAATTTCCAGAATGCTATAAAAGTATGTAGGGGAAAGTAAGCAATATCTCATGTTTCATTTTCTGGTCAGTTTTTGTTTTACAAAATGACTTTTTTCTTCATCTACTGTTTTTCCTCTTTTTTTGTTTTTTCAAGAATATTATAACTTGATTAATAGGCATATTTATTCATTAATCATAGTTTCTTTATTCCACAGAATTTAATCATTTAATGTGACTCCAGTTCCCTCTTCAGAATTGTTCACTTATGTCTGACTGTGATTGCATTTGTGGTTTTCTTGGCAAAGAAAACCTTCTCCAGTTCATTTTAGAGTTGAGGAATTGAGGTAACTAAGGTTGAGTTACTTGTCTAAGGTCATATATAGTATCTGAGGCCAGATTTGAAATCATAAAGACAGTGTTCCTGATTCGAAGAATAATGCCCTGTCTATCCATGAACCCACCCAGTTGCCCTTCTTCAAAACAATTTATAAGATTTATTTCTAGATATTTCCCCATAATCTCGTTTTTCTCTTATGATTCTTTCTTAAACACACCAAATGCCTAAAATATATAAGGAAGTCTAGAACTCTTCCCTCATGAGAATTTTCCTCTTTTCTGAATAAAAAAGTCATTATTACATTTTGTTCTCTTTCCAAGATCAACATTTTACCATTTTCCATGAAATAAATCCCTTCCCCTTAACCTTATAAATATGTTTTTCTTTTACTTTTATGTGATAATTTATTTTGTTTCTTGTACCATCTTTAGTTGGTACCCATATTCTCATATTCTCTCATATTCCTTCTCACTAGATCTCCTAATCACTTTGCAAGAATCTCTCATTGCATTTTATAAATGAATCGATTGTACTTTAATTTCCTAATCTTACAAACTCTCTACAATTACTTCCTTTCCCAGTAGCAGTATGAAATTCTGCACAAAAAATGTTCTTTGCCACTTATCCTCTCAAATCATTTACTATTTCATTTGAATAAAGATATTTTGCCTGAAATAAATATGTCCACTGCTAAGCTAGGAGAAGTAATTACATAGTAAAAGATGTTAATACTGAAACTCAGAATGGATCAATACAGCACAGATTTTCTGGGATGCCACATTATTTGCTTAAACTAAAAGAAACATGCCCATTTTACCTCAGTATACCTTTCTGTACAACACAACCAACTCCTCTTAGCCACAAGGTTACATCACTGAATCCTTTAAGAGTTTTTAATTCTTTGAAGGAAGATTTTTATAGAAGCAAAGTGTTAATAAAAATGAGTAATATTCCATAAAAAGGCTTTTGGGTTCCTCATCCCATTTCTTCCCACCCAACAGATGTAATCCCATATTCTTTTCCATGTAAGCTCTCACCAGCTGACATATTCTAGTGATGCATAAATCATGGGGTGGTTGATTTCAAATGTATGGACTTTTAAAAGAAATTCATGTTACTTCAGCAAGCCAAGGGATGACTATCATTCTTCCCTGGCTGTCAATGGCATGCTGACATCAGCTCTCAAGGAAGAATTCATTCCAGGTGTTCCCATTTCTTACAGGCACAGCTGCTACTGCGGAGAAACAGAACAGTATGGCGGGTGCCTTAATATACTATTGACCTGTGGATATTTATGATGACAGTCCCCACCATTACACTGCAATTAAGAGGTCTTTTTCAAATGAGAAATGAAAAATCATTGAATATATAAATTTTAAATCACAATATTAAACATTTATGAGAAAAGCCCCCAAGATGTTTTGCTTAAAACTCAAAAAAACAAAAGGTTGGTGTCAGTTACTTTGAGAAGGATTAATCCCCAGTGTAGTAAAATCAGAGTTTTTTTTTTTTTTTAAGTGACCCATAGATAAAAAGGACTGATTACAAATTAATAAGGCATAAAACACTACTTGATTGCTAGCCACTGCAGTGTGAAATGAGTTGGTTTTAGTCCAGTTGTGGAGACTGATGGTTATCATCTGTCACTCTCTACTAAGTCCTGCTGAGCTGGACTCCATCTTAACAGGTTTGGGAGAGAGATAGAAGAAGGTACAGCGAAGAAACATTTGTCTTTAAGCTTAGTTGGGGAAAGTAATAAGATCACCATCCAAAATGTGATTATTCCTTAACTTATCTGAAGACTTGTTCTCTCACTTCAAATGCTGGCTCTGTTGCTTGTTACTTAAGGAAGCATGGATAAGTCACAACCTAACCCTGGGACTCAGTTTCCTTCCTGGTAAAATGAAGGTAAGTTAAATTAAATTATTCTTCAGATTTATCAAGATGGGTTTATTGGTATTATAGAAACACAATATAAACTGTCTCACTGAATGTTCTTCCCAATGACTTTAGTTTTGGTTGTAAGGCAACATAACAATTGTGATATTATAGATGAAATTTATATAGGAATTTAAGGTTATAAAATAATCATATGTATGCATTAGGTATGTAAAATAGGTATGTACTTATGAATATATGTGCACATGTATGTAAAATCTCAATGTATCATCCCAAATTTGGGGAGTAAATGTTGCTATAAGCATGCCCATTTTTCAGATGAGGAAACAATCAAACAGAAATAAAGTAACTTTCCCAAATTCATGCAGCTAGGATATAGCTGAAACTGGATTCAAATATCCAAAGGCGAATTTTGTTCTAACTCCAAATCCAGAATTTTACTCTGTTCTGTGATGTCACTTAGTTACCAATGACATTTGACAATATGCTTAAAGAAAAAAAAAAAAGTAGAGTCAGATTAACCATTCAAATGAGCTCAGTATCCCGTTTTCTCTTCCTGATTCAGAAATTCTTCTCAACATTACCCAGTCTTCCTTCATTTATACTTTCTTCCTTCTATTCCTCTTCCTCCTTCCTTGTACAAGACCAGTTATCTTTATACAATTTCAAGTCACTTTGCTCAATAGTCAAATTTTTTTTATTATCTTTTCTTTTGGTATATTTCCTTCTTACTGGACTTATGATATCATCAATGTGGTAAAATGCTCCATGCTCTAATTTAGATAGGTATCTTTTGCATGACTTATAATCTTAGAGACTTCCCTTGTTTAATATCACACAAACGATAAATCAAAGGCAACAGTTAAAATCTGCTCTTCCTCTTGGTTGGTCATGTACATTCAGCATGTACTACAGGCCAGACACTGTGCTAAGCACTTAAAAATAAGCAAATAGAGGCAAAACTATAAACAAACTCATGATCTGACAAGAGTGAAGGTTGGAAGATGGAGATAAACATGAAAATGTCTATTGAGAAAGAAGTTCAAATTCCTTGGTCTGAAACATGTCATTCCAGAAGTTGAGTCCTCCTACCTTTCAAAATCATTTCATGAAAATTTCCCTTCCTCTTACAATAAGCCCCAATCAGTTGTGACTCTTGTCTCCAAAGTTACCCAGAAAACTCCCATGAATTTCGGATGAAAGATGCCCATGTTTAGAAAAGCTTCCTTCCCTTTCTCTGTCACTGGGATCCATATTCATCATTCAAAAACCAACTAAAACGGTACTTCCAATAAGAAACTTAAGATAAATCCCCCTTGAATCCAAAGAACACTCTATTTTTAAAACCTAATACGATGTAAAAATTCATATTTTAGCTCATCATCATTTACATCTATTTTTTATTAAACTCAGAGGGAAGAGAAACCTTTTTTTTGATACTTAGCAATTCTCTAATGCCCAGAAAAATTTTCTGTGCACAACAGTCACTTTATAAATGTTTGTAGATTCAAATCATTTTTTTTAAACTATCTTCCAAAAACCACCCTATTTTTCCATGTTTTTTTTTTTTTTTTTTTTTTTTTTTTTTTTTTTTTTTTAATGCCTGGGCTTCCATTTCTCCATTCCCCACCAAATCTTTCTATCCTGGCAAGGTCAAATTTCTTTTGTTGTGCCAGAGTTCTCTTTTAATGTCCTGACCCAGTTTCCCTAATTGTCCTTTTCAGTTACTCTACCTTAGGTTATAACCATTCCCTCTTAATGTTCCATAGGATAAAGGTCTTATATCTTAGACCTTCGTCTATATTTATTCCCTCTTAATGTTTGATGGGAGAAAGATCTTTATGCATTTTAGACATCATTAGAATATCAGGAGCCTCTCCCATTATGTCATCCTAGGTGCCTCCCCCCATTAGGTCAGCTCCATCCAGATACCTCCCCCATTATGACATTGTTCTTATTACCCTATAAAAGAATCTTGTGTATCTGACATTGGGGCTGGATTCTTTGAGATGATAATCTCGTTCAGCCATAAAACAACCATGGATCCATTTGGTCCCAGTAAATCTCTCCATTTAATAAATTCTGTATTGAATACTCTCTAATCTCTGTCTTGCTCAATTTCCGGCATTACATTTTGGAGGCCCCATCAAACATTAAGAGAGAATGGTTATAACCTCAGGCAGAGTAACTGAATAAGATAATTAGGGAAAATGAGTCAGGACATTAAAAGAGAATTGTGGCACAACACTTTGTTTTAGCACTTTGAGCCATTACATATTTGCACTTATAAATTTCTTCAAAAGTACTAGAATATCAGAACCACACAATGCTATAGATGGACAAACTTCAGCGTCTATCTAGTTCAATTCATACATGAAATATTCCCTCCTTTTTATGTAGTCAACAAGTATCTGTTTAGAATTTATCCAAATAATAGCAGTAATATAGAGTCCATTATCTTCATTTTGGGCTGGAGAGATCTAATTTTTAGGAAGTTTTCCTTTCCATAAGTCAATGTATCAATTTTTTTTTCCATTTCTATTCTCTTCAGTTATGTCTTTTAGGGGAAAATTTAATAATATGAAAATCCTTTACATGACAATTCCCCAAATACTGAAAAAATGGGTATCTTGTCTGCCTTAATCTTACTCTTCTTCAGGCTAAATATCTCCCATTTCTTAAATGAATACTCACATGACAGACATGTACTCCAGACAGCACATAGGGTTCATTTCTCTCCTCTAACAATCTGTAGCTATTCAATGTTTACTTTTTTCTTCCCAAAAATCTGGTATCTGAAACTCAACACATTATGCAACTATTGGAAGGGACAATAAAGAATTTGAATGATGACATTTCAATTATAAGAATTAAGCATATGGGTCTTATCTAAAATGATACCTCTAATATTACAAGCCATGGGGTGTCATGTTACACACTTATGAATAAGATGACTTATGTTCTAAGGAGGAAAGTAGAAGACTGGAATACTCAATCCAATAATTAGAGCCATAATAAGCTTCTGCCCTTTCTAGTTTGCAGAAGAAGCTAGAACTAGTAATTTATTTGATATAACAATTCTACCATTCAGGATACCCAAGATTTCCTGCACACAATATTTTGTTCAATTTGCCTTTTTGTTGTTTTAAACTTTGTTGAGCCATATTCGTATCAGAATTTTCTGTCTCTGTCATTCTCTCCCCTCAAATTATTAACAGTTTACATTTAGGTGATTCTATAGTGCCTTAAATATTGTTCTAACTTTCTACTGTTGCTTAAGGTTCTGATATGATTTTTTTTTTTGTTTTTGTTTTTGTTTTTGTTTTTTTATATCTTTTTAAAAATATTTCTTTTCATTTTTTTTCTTTGTTTTATTAGGTGACAGAACATACTATTTTTTTGCTGAACTGCTGGCTAAACATTAACATAATTTTCCATTGTCTTTCAGCTGTAATTTAATTGTTTTTCTGAAGTTGTTCCTACTTTGGTGGTCATCATTTCTATCTTAGGAGCATTTCTATTTAACTCCTCCTTTTCCTCCAGAGTCCTTACAATGGGAATGAATATAATTTATGTTCTACATAATTCCTGATATTTTTAATGCACACAAGGAAGTATTATAGAAAAGTTAACTCACTTATAATGAGTATAGGAGAAACCTATTTTTAAATTTTTCTTCTTTGGGAGAATTAATATATTATTTGGATTCATAACTTTAAACTCAAAAGAAAAATTTTCAAAATTCCAGTACAATATATATTTTTCTACAAAATAATTTGTGGCATGTATATTACTTTGCCAAATATTTCATTAGTAAATGATATGTTTAGTTTTCTGCGTTAAAAGCAGAAAAATTCTGGTTTTAGCCCTTCCCTCAAATTCTTCTATATTTCCCTCTTTAGATTTGATAAATTTCTTCATTCTAGCTCTTATTTTATCTAAACTTCATTAGAATTTAAGTTGTGATTGTCCATCTTTATCTGTGACATACATCTTTATGTTATTTGGAGCTGAGCTATAACTGACAAAAATCATAATGAAACTTTTTTTTTTTTGAGGCTAGGGTTAAGTGACTTGCCCAGGGTCACACAGCTAGGAAGTGTTAAGTGTCTGAGATCAGATTTGGACTCAGGTCCTCCTGAATTCAGGGGCGGTGCTCTATCCCCTGGGCCACCTAGCTTCCCCCTATAATGAAACTTTTGACCAATGAAATAGGTATGTTTCAATTTGGTTATGATACTCTTTTGTCATCGAATGAAAACATTCTGAAAACAGCCCATTTTATGAAAACTCATGCATTGTTTATTTTAAGGAATCAGTGATATCTGCATTGAAGCATTTTAGTTTGAGGGTATTATTATTTCTGACTTTCCTCTCCCTTATAAATCTTATCTTCTTATGGCACTAGTGCACAGAAAGTTCCTGAACCAAAATGATCATTATGATTAATTTTTAAATAAGGCTATACTATAATCTCTTTCTTTGGCTAAAGGGAGCACTTCCCTCATGCTCTTTGGGGAACTAGTCCAATAGGTAGCTTTGCCATAGATTTTTAAGGTTGCTGTTAGTCCTTCAGAGCTATCATTTTGATTTCAGAGTCCAGAAAATCTTTGTCATACACTTCAATGATTAAGGTTATGATTGTTCCATTTACTCCCACTCCCAGCTGTATCACTGATGCTTACAGGTGAGTTGTTTTGTTGTTGTTGCCACTGTTTTGTTTTTTGTTTTTTTGTTTTTGTTTTTGTTTTTGTTTTGTTTTGTTTTGTTTTGTTTTTGTTTTGTTTTGTTTTTTGTTTTTTACTTCAAAGAGAAAATTTCAATTATGTTCTAATCAATCTTCAACAGGAGCCACCATCTTAATTAACAAGAAGTCTGTGTCCTTGCTGGCAGCAACAGAATCAGCAGTTGTCAGGAACATGAATCTAGGCAACCAAGAAAAAGATGGCTATAGAACCTAGCACATCATGTCAGTGAATAATTGGAACCTTGGTCTTAATTCCAGTTGAGTGCCTGTTGAATGGGTGTTTTGCAAGAGTTTTTATTTAGTATTTTGAAAATATAAATTCATAATTATTGAAGATGGACTGAGTATATGATTTTGACATAGAAGCTGGGAGGAAATGACTAGTAGCAACCCAACATCTATCATTTCTAAAATTCTGGCAATAGAAAGCAATGTCCAGAGATTAGCATCATTCTATGAGTGGGACTCAGATAGGTTCCCATTTTACAATTCATATAAATCAGAAATTCAATGCCTATTAATGTCAAATGAATCTATAAGAGACCATATAGAATGAGATCTGGGTGGGAGAATTGAAAGAAACACAGTCAGAGCCAGAAACTGACAGTGATTCCTAATGCCTCCTTGCCACTTTCTCTGCAACTTTCTACTTAACTATCTCTCCTAAATAGGATGCCCCAGGCGAAGCTCTGCAGTTTCAGAATAGCTAAATATGTGTACCTCCCTCCCAGCTGCAACTAAGCCTCAGGGGAACCCCACCACCAATCTGGACACTGCTGCACTTCCAGATTGGATTGTAGCACTTATAAAAGCCAGAATGAGAAATGTGCCCATGTTCCTTACTCTCCTTGGCTATGTTCCCTCTTTATTCTCATTTGGAAGAGATAACACTTTTTTTTAGGAGACTCTTCTTATTTTATGTTAAGGACCTCTGATGGATTTGTAAGCTTTCCTTTTTTGCTAGGTTACTAAAATATGCATTTCTTTTTGGGTCAATGGCTTTGACAGTAGTCCATAAGAGCCACGATTTCCTTGTTTCTATGATCAGCAAGTCAATATGGTATCATGTGGAAAAGACTGGTTCTGGAATTAGAGGACCTGGGTTCAAGTTCCATCTCTGATGTGAATTGTTTCTGAGAGCTTAGCCAAGCCACAACTTCTATGTGTGATTGTTGTGATTATCTCTAGATTTTCAATCTTTCTCTGGGAGGAGATCTCTTGGGGAGCTTCTGGGGAGGCAGTCTTGGCTTTAGTTCTGTATTGTGTTTTTCAAAGTCTTGAATCTTTTCCTTTCAGAATCTCTCCAGCCAGCTTCTGTCTCTAGCTCCCTCTGAAATCCAAAGACTCCAGTCAACAAGAAGGTAGAATCTCAAATCCCCTTCCTCCTGAATCCTAGCTCCTTTTATCCTCCCAGAGAATGGGCTTGTGGGTTTTCCCAGGGGCTTGTGGGAAAGCCTTACAGAACCAATGAGTAAACACCTTTAAAGATGTAAACTCCTTTAAACTTTGGACTAAAAGTGTGAACTCTGAGCTAGAGAATTGTTAAGTACCATTCTAAATTAGACAACTGAGTAACCTAGTAATCCTAACATCTATGGATGATAGTTTCCCCAATTATAAATCACATTGTTCATCTAACTCAAAGATGGTTTAACCTGGAGTCTGTTTTGTTTCTAATATTCAGATAGCTTTATATTAACATAATTTATTTTCCTTATCTGTCTCTATATCTTAGTTTATGTTCTTAAATAATGTAAGATTTTACCAAAAAGGAATCCATACACTTTAGGGCAGACACTTAAGAATTCATGGGCTATATGATTCAGTAGAACTTTTTGAGCTATGTATCTGTGTCTGTATCGGTGATCAGAATCTGTATCTGTAATCTTTAATCTGTATCTGAAATCTTGTCAACTTCAAAAGAAAGTAGAGAATCAAGAGGGAGGCCAATTTCTAAGGAGCAAGGAAAATCATTTCTCTTTCAGAGTTTATATCCCTAAATTCTAAAATTTGAAAAATCTTAAATTCAAAGTATCTATAATACAGAATCCAAACGGATATGGCCTAATTGAGTTTACTGCTCCATCTACAGGGATCATAATGTCTAGGAAATGCAAAGTGCCCTCTTTCTTTTTCTAGAAATTGAGAGTCACAAACATTGTCTATGAATTAACCTGTGACTGCAGCACAGGTATAAGTCTCTATCATATAAGTCACCAATGAAATTTTCTGGGAGAGTCTGAAAAACATATTCCCAGAATATGCTCCCAGAAGCTTCTGGGAAGTCAGAAAAACTCTTCTTCCCTTTTCTTCCTATGTTCCAGAAAAAAAAAAATAAGAAAGGTTAAAAGGTATGTGTAGGTTTGGGAGGAATTCAGCACAGAACACTTGATCTAGAGTTAAAGAATCTGATTTGAAAGGCTACTATGATGCATGTGACCTTGGACAAATCCATTTCTCTTGTTTTATATTCCCAATCTGTATAAAGGGAGAGTTAAACTAGTTAGATTCTGTGGTCTCTTGCATATTCAGGAATCCCTGATCCCTACTTCACTACAAACTCCTTAAAAATAGGGCTTGCCTATTGCTTTTCTTTTTACCCCAAGAACTTAGTCCAGTGCCTGGAATAAAGAAGGTTCTTAATTAAAAAAAAATGTTGCCTGAATATATATATATATATATATATATATATATATATATATATATATATATATATATATATATATGTAAAGGAGAATAGAAAATAGAGGTAAAAAAGCTCCAATGATTTGTTTAGAGTTAAGGAGATTCAGGACAGAATCTTCTCCAGATTCTGCCCCGGAGTAGTGATGAAAGTTGGCTTCAAGACTTGGAATCGCCATAGATTCTGATCTGACAATAGCTTCCAAAGCCTTTCCTGTGCCTGATCATACATACGGTTGCCCAGACTGAGGCACATATCCTTCAGGATTTTGTCAAACTTAATAATATTCACTGATTTTAAAAATGGAGGGAACTAGAAGGATGTGGACTTCCTGTTTCTAATTCTTCCAGTGAGAACATTCTGGCTGGACCCTTTCTCTTTCTGAGACCCTAGGACACTGGCAAGACAATATAAGATATGGTGTTGTTTATCACTATTGTAAAAAGGCAAAAACCGAGAAATAGAAATAGAATTGAGAAAGAATAGTCTCAAAGAATAGGAAAGCAGCAAATGACAGAGGGTCTGTGTGTGTGTGTGTGTGTGTACATATGCAGGAGTGCCTACAGGTAGGAAAAAAGACATAGAGACAAAGTCAGAATTCCTTTGCTTAAGCAAATAACTAGTGAATGCACAATTTCAGTTTTTCTTTTTCAAGGAAGATTTCGAAGTCTCCTCTAATCTTAAATTATTTGTGATCCACAATTCTGAGTATGATGTGAACATAAGACTGACAGCTAGAAAGAAGCTTGTTGACTTATGAGACAAATGACTAGCCTTTCACCTCTGTAGAAATATCCTTTAAAATGTCTCTCGAGATTTTTTTTTCAATGTGGAGAAAGTCCAATAAGTGTCAGCATATGGAGTAGCAACTGGAAAAGAATATTCTTTTATATTATAGCTTTCATCTCGATAACACAAATGTCTTTTGTTTCCAAAGACATTTAATCCTCTAAGATAAGGGATGAGATTAATTCCATTTTTGGCTGAGAGTATCCAAGAAGATAATGGTGCAATTATTAAATGAGGTGTCAAATGAATCCAGATCCTTGGTTAATATGAGAGAATTACTGTTCTTAATATGTCAAGGCCAGACACAGAGAACACTCATATGTATATATTAAATAGATGGGGGAAGGTAGTTTTAAGGCTGTTGAAAGAGGTCACATCACAAATACAGGTAGACAGGACATTATTTTTCAGCACTATGTGAAATTAAACTATAGATTTGGTCATATATAATGCTTTGCATATATGTATTTGCATACACATGTATGAATGAACAAATATATATATATATATACATGCAAATATATGGTATATGCATATATATGTGATATATATGCATGTATATGAATATCTATATTTATTCACACTCCAGATCCGTGCTCTAACTCCCCAAGTCTAGGTAATCCAAGTTGATTCTGCATATATATATATATATATATATATATATATATATATATATATATATATGCATAGATATCTACACATGTACATTGTAAACGAGAAATGGCAGATAATTTCAAAGTTTCTCCTTTGTTTATTTGGTTCTCCCCATTCTATGTATCTGTGCAGTGGAGTGGGAAGAAAACCAGTAGGGGCTTGAGCTCTTTCCCATCAATCAGAGCAAGTTGAGCTCTAATCCTTATAGATCCTCAGCAGGTATGTAATTTTCTCCATTTAGAATCCAGCCCAAGATGGGAGAAAAATATCACATCAGTAGAGTTCCTCTTAGCTTGACATGAGAAAAGGGGGGTTCTGACAGTAATTTGGAAATAAGCTCATACATTTAAAAATTTCTTTATATAGCAAAAAAAAAAATTAAAGCTAACTTTAATTGTTGACCATAATGAACATAAGCCCTCAATGAATGGACTCTGTAGTTTATTATATTGACTAAAGATTACCCAGACAAAAGTATAAGCAAACAGATCTTCCCCTTGCCTTGTTAGAAACATTTGTCCTACTAGGATATATATGAATTAATCCAGTTCAGAATGCCCCATCTGAGGGGGGAAAAAAAAAAAAAAACATTGAAAATAATTTTAAAATGTGTGTACAAACTTCTTCATTTGGTAGGGTTTCCAGTATTGCAGAATGATTTTTTTATTATTATTTATAATTTTTTCACAGTATATATGCATGAGTAATTTTTTTTATAATATTATCCCTTGTATTCATTTTTCCAAATTATCCCCTCCCTCCCTCTACTCCCTCCCCTTGATGACAGGTAATCCCATACATTTTACATATGTTACAATATAAGTTTGATACAATATATGTGTGTAAATCCATTTTCTTGTTGCACATTAAGTAGATTCCGAAGGTATAAGTAACCTGGGTAGATAGACAGTAGTGCTAACAGTTTACATTCGCTTCCCAGTGTTCCTTCTCTGGGTGTAGTTGTTTCTGTCCATCATTGATCAACTGGAAGTGAGTTGGATCTTCTTTATGTTGAAGATTTCCACTTCCATTAGAATGCATCTTCATACAACATTGAAGTGTACAGTGATCTTCTGGTTCTATTCATTTCACTCAGCATCAGTTGATGTAAGTCTCTCCAAGCCTCTCATTGCAGAATGATTTGATGAATTCTTCTATCAGATTGGTTTTATAACATATCTTTTTTTTTTCCACCTCAGGAGCAATTCAATTTGAGATGAAGATTTGAACTTGCCAAATGATGCCTCCCTGATTGGTGGAATTTGGCCGACCAACATGGACTCTTGTCAGGGTAGTCACTTCCCTCAATGATCTATATAAGGCAATCTGTAAGTGTTACATCTCTAACTGTTTTTCATTGCCAATCCATATATCCTCATACCTTTTAACCTTTCTTTTTTTTTCTTTTTTGTCTGGAACATAGGAAGAAAAGGGAAGAAGAGTTTTTCTGACTCTCCCAAGAGCTTATGGGAGCATATTCTGGGAATATGTATTTTGGACTCTCCCAGAAAATTTCATTGGTGACTTATATGATAGAGACTTATACCTGTGCTGCAGTCACAGGTTAATTCATAGACAATGACTGTGACTCTCAATTTCTAGAAAAAGAAAGTGGGCACTTTGCATTTCCTAGATGTAATGTGCTGTTGTCTCCAGAAGCTGCCTATTGCAGCTATGTCAACTCAAATCTCTCAGACAGATTCTTCTTCCTGTAGAGAGCTGACTTCACTTCCTGCAGAGAGCAGCTTGAAGTCTGGTCCAGAAAACAACTTTCTTTTTCCTCCAGAGCTGCCCTTTTTATCCTCCCAGAGAATGGGCATGGGATAATGCAAGGGCTTCTGGGAAGAATTACTTCAACCAATGAACTTGCTCCTCCTAAGCATGCAAGCTCTTCCCCAGGAAAGGCCAGAACTAGAGAATTGTCAAGTACAGACTTAGCACTTATTAAGAACCTAATATCTCATTATCTCATCAGCACTTAGTAAGAACCTAACACCTAGACATTATGATCCCTGTAGATGGAGCAGGAAACTCAATAGGCCACATCCATTTGGATTCTGTGTTATAGGTACTTCAAATTTAAGATTTTTCAAATTTTAGAATTTAAGGATATAAACTCTGAAAGAGAAATGATTTTCCTTGCTCCTTAGAAAAATAAAAAGATTAACTTGTGTGGTTTTTTTATCATTATCTTACTTTGAGACAACAGCCAAAATGTTACCAAAAAAAAAGAAAGTCTCAAAGAAAAATAATTATCTCAAAATATTGAAATCGCATCATTGGCATAAATATATTTTAATCTTGAACCCAAGAAGATGGACGTGAGCACAGTAGCCAAACATTGAGAGAAAAGCAAATTTAAAATGCATGTTGGGAAAAAATCACCTAAATATTAATGTTGTATCGAAAAGAAATGAGAAGTAGTTGGTTTCCTATCATTGATTGCAAATTTTCAAGTCAATATGATTATCTAATATTTTGTAGAAGATATGCTTATTCAGAAAAAAGATAAATCTAGTTGGGACAGCTAAGTAGTACAGTATATATGTGTGTATGTGTGTGTGTGTGTGTATATATATATATATATATATATATATATACATATATATAGAGAGAGAGAGACAAAAGAGAGAGAGAGAAAGAGAGAGAGACACAGAGAGAGAGAAAGAGAGAGAGAGAGAGAGACAGAGACAGAGAGAGAAAGAGAGAGAGAGGGAGAGAGAGAGAAGGGAGAGAGAGAGAAGGGAGAGAGGGAGAGAGAGAAAGAGACAGAGACAGAGAGAGAGACAGAGAGAGAGAGTGAGAGAGAGAGAGAAGAGACAGAGACAGAGAGAGACAGAGAGAGAAGAGACAAAGACAGAGAGAGAGAGAGAGAGACACACACACACACATAGACAGAGAGAGACAGAGAGAAAGAGAGAGACAGAGAGAGAGACAGACAGAGAGAGAGAGAGACAGAGAGAGAGAGAGAGAGAGAGAGAGAGAGAGAGAGAGAGAGAGAGAGAGAGAGAACTGTATCTGGATTCAGAAGGACGAATGTTGCTAAGTTTAATTCTGGCCCTAGATACTTTCTAGCTGTGTGACCCTAGAAAAGTCACTTCACCCTATTTGCTTCAGTTTCTCATCTATAAAGTGAGCTGGAGAAGGAAATGACAAACTACCCCACCAAGAAAACTCCAACGGGGTCATTGAAAATTGGACATGACTCAATAGAAACAAAGAACTATTTGATTTCTGAAAACTCTTCTTTTAAGCTTTAGTGATTCTGTGGGGGAGGACAAGAATTGTTACAAAAGAACATGGATGAGAGTTATATAGCATGGATAGCCATATGATGATTTCAGTCTATATCATTGGAAAAATATCCACATGGATGCCATCACAGAACCTATTGAGTATTAACATTTCCTCAGTAGCATTTATCTTCACACTGAAAAATAAAAATGCTAAACTATCATTTCCAATAGACACTATCAAATCTGAAAAAAAAAGACTGACAACCTTCTTAGAAAGACCCTTTTGCCTTTTTTTGTCATGACAGATTCCTGAAAATGGAATAATCAATATATGAACTGTTAATGTCAGTGAGGAAGGCAAAGGGAGAAAGGCAAAAGACATTAATACTAATTGGCAAGAATTCAATATTTTTCCCCTTTCTCATAAGGTCTTTTCTTATTTCATGAGCTGATTAAAGAGCACTTAATATATCCATTCTGGGAAAGTTATGGGACTTAGGAGCTGCCTAAAATAGAACTGTCACTTTGAAAATTCCATCAGACACTTATTCATACCAGTGGCTATAATAAAAAAACAGTCAGGAGTAACAGGCTGGGGACCATGGTGCAAATAAATTTTTCCAAGACAAAACTACACTAAAAAGGCATCATAAACAGACAGTGAATGCTGGTTCATGTTTCACTGTAACATGGCTTTCAAAGCACAGAGGACTAGGCAGCAGGATGGATTATATACTCTATTTGTTCTCTTAAGAAAAAGGATTCAGAAGATCCAGGAACACAAAAGAGAAGCATTGAAATAAGCTGGAAAGAGTCTAGCTCCTCTGGGCTTTGATCTTCTCTGAGGAAAAAAAAAGAGGTTAGGTTGTGGGTAGAGACCCAGGGACAACAGAGAAAGTTATTTTTCTTTCCACTTCACTTGCTGGGTTATACAGAGCAGAACAGCCAGCCGTATGCTCACATAGTTTGCTGGATCTTCCTCTGTGTCTATTTCTGGTTGGAGATTGTGTGTATTCTGAACCGAAGAAATCCAGTCTGGTGTCAATGTCATTTTAGATATAATAGTTATAACCCAACTATCTCAGCTATTAAACCAACATTGTGTTTTCCTCACTTGTGCAGCCCTTGGGGGCACTCATCTGGGCCTACAAGTGCTCAGCACTCAGAAGCTTTAAAGCACTCTTGCTTTAATGGTACTGTGATCTCAATCATTTGGATAATCTTCCCTCTCCATCAGCACCAAGACCTTTACTTCCTGTGGACGGCTCATTTCTCTACCTTCCCACTGTCCTTCTGTCTTTGGGATTCCAGGATCTTCAAAGGAATAGTCATATTAAAAGAAAGGGGTTTTTGTAATAGAAAATCTTGGAGCCAAGGAAAGGACTGTACTCATTCCTTAATGAGTTTTTACTCTGGGGGAAAAAAGGAAAAGAATAAAAGGAAGAAGAGAGGAATAGAGAAAGAAGGAGAGAAAAGTAGGAAAGGAGAGGAGTGAAAGGAGAAAAAGAGAGGAGAAGAGAAAAGAGGACAAGAAAGGAGAGGAGAGAAGAAGAAAGAGGAGAAGAGAGGAGAGGGGAGAATATAGTAAGTAAGAAACACATTTCAATATTACATGGTTTGTTAGGATTACTAGGTGAGAACTCAGGTTGTCTGGACAATGACAAGGTGAGAATTCAGGTTGTCTGGACAATGACAAGGTGAGAATTCAGGTTGTCTAGACAACCTGAGTTCTCACCTAGTAATCCTAACAATGGTTCAACATTGTTTTCTACCCACTCCAGCTTCTTTCACTATTAAGAAACTCCTTCCTATAATCTTCCTATAATCCTATAATCTCTGCTGTAGGACATAGTGAGTTTATACATACATATATATATATATATATATATATATATATATATATATATATATATATATATATATATATATATATATATATATATATATATATATATGTGTGTGTGTGTGTGTGTGTGTGTGTGTGTATAAGTTGATTTTATAATCCTTCTATCTTCATTTATTTCCTCTTTTGATACTTCTACAGGGCAGCTGTGTGGACCTAGAGGGAGGAAGACTCATCTTCCCGAGTTCAAATCTAGCCTCAGAAATCTATTACTTGTATGAACCTGGGTAAATTATTTAACACTGTTGATAAAATGAGTTGCAGGGAAAAAAAAAAAAAAAAAAAGGTAAACCACTCCATTATCTTTGCCAAGAACATCCCAAATGAGGTTGCACTCAGACATGACTGAAAAACAGCTTGACAATTTTCTTACACCCTCTAGGGTTCAAGAGCAATTGGTTTAATATTTGAGGATATGGATTCATATGTTAGCTTCATTATTTAATCCAAATCCAGGAAAATTATGAAAAGTTTGCTATGTACTTGGGATTCTGTTACTAAGGATATGTTCTCTCTCTCTCTCTCTCTCTCTCTCTCTCTCTCTCTCTCTCTCTCTCTCTCTCTCTCTCTCTCTCTCTCTCTCTCTCTCACACACACACACACACACACACACACACACACACACATTCACTCTCAGGCCAAGAAATTTGGAAGATTAACAGCAAAGGTCTGACTCAACCCAGGCAAAAGGGAATCACAATATAAGACAGGAAGCATTTCCGTAAGTCAGCAACAAGTCTCACCTGATGAAACCAACAGAAATCCTGAGCCTCAGTTTGGTGGCACAGGCAAATGCCAATGCCAGGAACTACCATGTGCCTCAGCATAGTCAGGGGACAAGGCTGACTCCAGCTCTGAGAAGTGCCATGTGCTTCAGAATAGCCCCTGGAAATAGACATCCTCCACTGGCCAGACTTCCACATACTTCACTAAAGCCCTGGGCTAGTGGTATGGCATCTGGTTTAGGGTATCCCCAGGAAATTCAAGAAGCACCCCCCTCTAACTTCAGCATACCTCAGACAAAAGCATTTAAACTTGGGCTCAGCACCAGGTAAGCTGCCATATCCCTTTGACCTCAAAGAGCACAGCTGGCCCCAACCCTACTGTATTAGCATATCACCAAGCACAAGGGTCCCTCACAGATCTCAGGGCATCATCAACACAGCAGTAAGTAAACACCCAGGGTTTAAAGCCATTGGCACAAGTAGCCTAAGATAATGTCACCTCCATCCTGGGAGCAGAGTTCAAATTTAAAAGAAGAGGAAAAGAAAAAAAAGAGTAAAAAACAAAAATACAAAAAGAATCTAAAAACAGAAAGTTATTATGGTGACAGGGGAAGATGTGCACAAATTCAGAAGACCACAATGTCGAAATGAGTAGAGGCAAAATCTCAAAGAAAAATGGAAAGTTATCCAAAAGGAACTCATGGAAGAGCTCAGAAAAGGAGCTTATTAATCATATAAAGGAGTTGTAAAAATGGAAAAATAAATGAGAGTGATGAAAGAAAATTATGAAAAAAGAGAGTCAACAAGTTAGAAAAAAAATTGCTTAAAAAGTAGAATTGGTCAAATTAAAAAAAATCTGCTGAAGAAAACAACTCCCTAAAAAGGACAATTGGACAAATGAAAAAGAAAATGCAAATACTAACTCCTTAAAAGTTAGACTTGTGTGGCTTAAAAACTAATGGATTTGTAAGACCTCAAGAATCAATTGAACAAATTAAAAAGAATGAAAAAATGGAAGAAATATTAAAAATATTGAAAAAATAAAACTGACCTGAAAAATAGATCCAGAAGGGACAATATCAGAATCATTGAATTACATGAAAGTGATCATTAAAAGGAGGGAGTAAACAACATCATTCGAGTAATTATTAAGAATAACTAACCTGATATCCTAGAATAAGAGGACACAATAGATATTTTAGGAATTCATTGGTCACCTCATGATAGTATTCCCAAAATAAAAACTCCAAGAAACATTATAACCAATTTCAGAGCTATGAGGTCATGGAAAATACCGTAGGGGCCAATAATATAAATATAATTTTAATATTGATGATTGCAGAGGATTTAGCAATTACAAATTTAAATATCAGAATTCATGGAACATGATATTCTGGAAGGCAAAGCAGCTAGAACTATGACCAAGACTCACATACCCAGCAAAATTAATCATAACATGTCAACGGAAAATAAATGATCATTCAATGAAATAGAAGGATTTCAAACTTTCATAAGGTAAAGACAAAACTGAACAAACATTTGATCTCCAACATCAAGATACAAGAGCAGCCAACAAAGTTAAAATGGGAAAAGAAAACATAAGGGATTAAAAGGATCTGAACTGTTTACATATATACATAGGAAGATAATACTTATGATTCTTAAAAATTACACCACTAAACTTATAGCAAGATAGGTCAGTTATAAGGTGAATTTAAGGGAATGACATAAAAATAGCTAAGAAATAAGGAAGAAGTGTACGATGGAGACAGAAGGAAGAGAGAGGCAATATGAGGTAAATTATTTCACATGAAGAGATATTAAAAAAAACATTAATTACAGTGGAGGTAAAGATGGGAAGTTGAGCAATAGTCTTGTTATATTGGATCAAAGAGGAATAATATAAGCAATGAGTTGAATATAGAAATCTGTCTTACCTGACAAGAAAGTAGAAATGGAGGAAATTAAGTAAAAGGGGAAGAGAGACTGACAGAAGAGAGGGCAGACCTAGGGCCAGTATTGGTCAAAGGAAAATACTGTCAAGAAAAAGTAAAAAGAGAAAGAGGACCAACAGGAAGAAATATAGAAGGGAAGTACATACAGAATTAGTAATTAAAATTGTGAATGTAAATGAGATGAACTCTCCATAAAACAGAAGCAGATAGCAGAATGGATCAAAAATTATAATTCTACAATATGTTGGTTACAAGAAACTAACTTGAAATTGAGACACATCAAAGGCAAAAGACAAGAGCAGAATCTATTTTGTTTCAGCTAAACTTAAAAAAAGACAGGGGTAGCAATCCTGATCTTAGACAAAGACAAAGCAAAAATAGAACTAATTAAAAGAGATAAGGAAATAAACTATACTTTGCTAAAACTATCATAAAGAAGTAACATCATTACTAAATATATATGCAAAAAGTGGTATAGCATCCAAATTCTTAATGCAGAAGTTAAGTGAGTTACATGTTCATGACCAAATAAGAAATAATGAACATTTAAGGAGTATGGAAAAAGATAAATCAGTTCTTCCTTGATCTGACTTCTTCCCTTTCTGGTTTTGTTGTGAGGAAAGAGATAAAAGTAAAAAAGGAGAGGCCTTCGGTCCTCCCCCATCTAAGAGTGAAATGTACCCTCTAAATATGAGCCTGGGTTCTTTGCCTTTTTTGTGTTTATTCCTTTCTATTTTAGGTGGAGAACATTGGAAATGTATTTGATTTTGTGAGCTTTGAAAGGATGAGACATCAAAAGCCAGAGCCCATTCTGAGATTGTCCAGATGCTGTAGAGGAATGAAGTCTAAAGTGACCTATTAACTCCTCCACATATTGAAAAGCAAATGTTATGTCCAAACTTCATTAAATTTGAGCTCACTGTCTTTGGGATTTATGGAGAATAAGAAATGTGTTTTAACTTTTTTTTTAATTGATGTATCTTCAGAAGAAATATTCCTGCATAAAAGCTCATCGTTATCACTTGTTAAATAAAACTTTGATGCTAATCTATGGTATTTAACAGAGCTAGAGACACAGAATAATAGTGGCTTGAGCTGATGCCATTAGCGAAAACCATCCCACCATTTCTCACATTTACCCTAAAACTCTGAGATGTAGCCAGACTTTCTCTCTCTGGGAGTGTGATTTCAGAATACAGCCATATTTATATAAAGCTAGAGATACCATATTTATTTAAACTGCAGGTCTCCCCAAACTGGAAAGCAATCAACACACTGGATGGATAACAGAATTAGGATCCCTAAAATCTTTGGTTAGCTAAAAACACTAGGCTGGATTAAATAAGATCAATTTTGGTGAGTCTGTTTGTAAAGATTTATCCTAGACCAAATGGAGAATGAATGCTAAAGTTGAGGAAAAGTTAGTAGGCCAATCTGTTGGTTGTGGGGCAGACCTTCTCGCACACCTAAATTATAATTATAAGTTGAAAAGATGGATGTTCATATCTTCCCAGAATTATAGTGTTCTTTGTCCCCTCCCCATTCGTGTCTAAATGTTTATGTCTTGAATGTGTGCTGGATGCTATTAACCAGCTGTTATTCACTTCCCCTAGAGGTGACTGCCCTTTGGTTATGAGTAAACTGCCACTGAATGTCATTCAATACAGAAAAAGGAAGGCAGTTTTGTAGATTTTTGTTATTCACATCTGCCTTCAATTATTCCTATAGCACTATGCAGATGTGCATGACTTTCTTCATGTGAGTCGCCATATAAATTTAGAATTAAAAAAAAATGTTTGACATTAGGTGAATCTCAATGGCTTCAAGAAACTTACCAGGGTAAGTGTTATCTCTCGGATAACTAAGTCGTAGAAAAGTGAAGAGATGCAGAGACTTGAGACTAGGGACTTCATTATTTTCATTATAATGTTATATCACAGTCTCTGCTAAGTAGTATGTATTTAGTAAATATTTGTTCTTAGAATTATTGATTTATAGTTAGAAATGATCTAGTGGGTCATTAAATTCAGAAACTTGAATTTTAAAGGGGAATAAATTAAAATCCAGAGAAGGTCAAGTTTTGTTTAAGTTTAATCTGGATTATAGGTGGCAGAGTAACCATGTGAATCCAGCCTTGTCTCTACAATCAGTGCTCTTCTCCATAATACTCCACTTTCTCCTTCTGGAATAGAAGAGAATTAAACACTGTACAGCAAATGGAGAAAATCATTTATTGGACAAAAAAAGCAAAGAACCTGGTTTTGTCTTTGCATCTCTATTTCATCTTTGCTGAAATTACAAGTTGGAATAGGTTGGCCACTGAGATCTAGTACTACGTTCTATGATTCTATGACTTTAACTCTTCCCTCTTTTTTTTATTTTTATTTTTTAATTAATTTAATTGATTTCCATAGCAAAGTACAGTATTAAAAAAAAAAAGATGATTGCAGATGAAACTGCAAATCTACTATGGACTATTTTTAAAAATATATATTACAAACATTTTATGTAATTTCTCTCCCTCTGCCCATATCCTAGAAATGGATATAAGACACAGATATTAATGTGGTATAAAAAATTATGAGCTCAATGTTTTGTTTTGTTTTGTTTTGTTTTGTTTTGTTTTGGGGGGAAGCATGAAAAAAATTTCATGAAGTAAAGAAGAGTGAAATGAACCAAACCAAAAGATTGTATACTGTAAAGGACAGAATCTCTGAGTTGGTGCACTGGAATCAGACAACCAAGCACTTAAGGCTAATTACAGATCAGCCACTACTCTATTAGCATATGCTTGGAAAAATAGCCCTTCTTACTATTTTGTGCTGGCTCTATCTTTTGGTGAATAATTGTAGGAGGGTGGAGTAAGGCAAGCCAGGGTCACTTTGGCTGTGGACAAGGAGGAGAGAGGAGGTTGTGGAGAGCTCAGGGAGTTTTCATCCATCTCTTTTACTTCTCCCCCTAAAGACCAAGGACTTTTGCTGATCCTGACTCTGGCTGATCTTGAGGTCAACAAGAAGCTAATTTGGACTTCACAGTATACAGTAACATCAATATTATTTTAAGAACAACTTAGAGTAAATAAATTATTTTGTATATGTATATATATGTATATATATACACACATATATATGTATATATATACATATATATATCATATCTAAGTCCTTTTTAAAATAGCATAATAGATTACAAATTCTGACATTTCTATCTTTAAAGTATCTCAAATCACCCCTTTTCTCCTCTGATACAGCCACTCCCGGATACAAACCCTTTTCTTTCTGGCATCTGGGCAATTCAAATCTTTCTTCAAAGAATTGCATCTCCAGTGGGTTGGTCTTGTTCAAATGTCCAATGTAGGTTTGCCTAATAGACTATTTTATGGAAAAATCATACAAAACAAGTGTTCATGTAAAGGTCAAAAGAAATGATACAGGAACACTCTCAAGGTTTCTCTGAAGAATTTTGGAATTGATTGTGATATGTAAGATACACTGGAGCACCCATCATGGCAAACCTTCATTAAAGAAGGCACTATAATCTATACACTATAAGCAGAATTGCAGAAAACGTGAGGTGCACAAATTTAGACATCTCCATTCCAAATGCTTACATGAACAATTTGTATCTGATCTGAGCTAGAGCCTTCCTTAATTACATTGGTCTGATCAGCCACAGTCAGCTTCACTGTATGTACAATGATGTAATTTTGATCCTCTTCTAATACTATGAACAACAACTGTATCTTCTCAGTTGACAACTTCTGCTATTTCTTTAGAGTATCTCATATTAATTCTATCTCTCTCTGATACAACCACTTCCCTGGTACAAATCTTTCTCACCTTATTCCTGGGCAATTGTAATAGATTACTGATAAATCTTGACTCAAAGTATGTTTTGACTACAATTTAACCCCTTAGGTATCAAAATTATGAGAATGTCATGCCAATTCCTTCTCCTCTACTTCAAGAAACCCTAGTGGCTCCCTATTTCCTTAAATTGTATATAAAATTCTCTGTTTGGCTTCTAAAACCCTTACAACTCACTCCCCCCAATCCTTTTTGATGTGATCCATGATGCAGAGTTTGTTACCAAATGATGGCAGGCTCCAAAAGTTGGGGTACGGTCATATGAAAAATTCACTGTGGCCATTCTCTTTGGCAAAAGGTAGGTTTATTTAAGGGAAGCGGTTACAGACAAAATGAAGGGATAAAATAGATACTAGGAATGATAAATATGAAATAGAGTTGGGAGAGCATATGAAAGACAAGTTCCTGAAAGCACCCCAAAAGAGTTAGCTAACTATGAGAAAGAGAAATGGCATTGGGAACATAGTGGAGTTAGGAGAAATACCACATGTCAGGAAAGGGGAAGCGGAAGGAAAAGGGTAAAGACACCATGTCTTAATGGACTGACCCAAAGGAGAACAGCAGTTATAGGATAACCCATAAGCATATTTTATAGAGAAAATTTAATTCAGGAACATGACTGGAATTTCTGCAGAGGGTGAGTCCCAGGAGTTTGACATAACTTGGACTTCAGACTGATCCACCTCCCAAACAGAGCTCCAATTTAGGTGGAGCTAAATTATCTCTATCAGAACCTTCTGCCTGTTTGCCAAAGTAATCAATTCTTTAGTTTCTCTTGGTCCAAAATACCATTCAAGATCTCATTATTCTCAGAATTTTTTATCCTTTGTTCCCTAATCTCCAACACCGTGTTGCAAGCCAGAGACACCAGTCTCTTTGATCTTACTTGCATAGACACTTCATTTCCCACTTCTGGGGCATTTTAATTGACTGTCCCGCATTCTTGCAACTCTCTCTTCCATCTACAATCCGAGCTTTCTTGATGGTTTTTGCTGCAAAACCCCGTGTAAGAAGTCTTTTTGTATCATCTTTCATTTTATACTTTTCTCTCTGTTGATATCCCTAACTTATCTTGCCTGCAGCTTATTGGCACATAGCTATATAAATGTTGTCACCTTATTATGGTGTGAGCTTCAAGATGGCTTTCAAAGGCTTTCAAAGTACTTTCCAAAGGACTAAGCACAATACCAGGCCCAAGTACCAAGTAGCTACTTGACCAATATTTATTGACTGGACCTCTATTATAATGCCTTCAGTTTAAATCTAGCCTGAGAAGATCACTAGCCTGAGCAAATTATGTAAAGCTCTCTCAATTTCCTTATCTACAAAAAAAGAATAGAAAAGTTTATCATCCTTAACGTATAGAGTCATGAGGATACAATAAGGTAATCTTTGCAAAGTACTTTGAAAGCCCCAAATAGTATAAGAACCAGGATATTCTTCTTTTTTAATTTTTTTCCCAATTATCTCCTCCTCTTTTAAAATGTTCTAATATTCTAATAAAAAAACAATCTGTCACCTTTCTCAAATTTCTTTTTATCCTTCTAGATAAAATAGAAGCAGAATACAGCAAAAATTCTGCCTTTGCCTTGTTACTCAATTGTTATTTCTATGCTTTAAAATATTATAATGAATCTCTTTATTGTTGCTTACTTTCTCTTTGAGGAGACAATTTCTTTTAACAGCTGAATGTTTAGAACATGTCCATTTGACAATCAAGGCTTCTGATTGTTATCAACTTGTTCCTTATTTGAAAAACAAAAATCGAATTCAAAAACTTACTTTTCAGATTAACATAGTGCCTTAAAGATAGTAATACTTAGTCCAAAACCTGTCTGAAAGACTTTGAGATCTTTAAAAAAGGTTGACATTATCCGTTTAATCTTTTGGTCTGTTTTTCTCCTTTCTAGTAGAATATTCATAGAGATGTGTCAATGGGAGCCTAACCCTGTGCAACTACGGGGCACCATGAATGAGAGTGCAGGGTTTGAAGTCAAAACACAATGAAGGCTGGTTCCTCCTCAGATACTGACTAGCTGAGTGACCTCAGGCAAAATAATATTGCCCTTCCTAGTCTCACTTTCTTCATCTGTAAAATTGGGATAATAATATACTGCACCCAATTGTTAGGCATATTTCTTAGCTAATAGTAATAAATAGCATCCATGTAAGCATTAAATGAGATAGCCTAAGTATTACATTTATTACTTTTTTTTTTCCTGAGGCAATTGGGGTTAAGTGACTTGCCCAGGGTCACACAGCCAGGAAGTGTTAAGTGTCTGACACAAGATTTGAACTCAGGTCCTCCTGACTTCAGGGCTGGTGCTCTAACCACTTCGCCACCTAGCTGCCCCATATTTACTACATCTTAAAGTACCATCATTAACTAAGAAATAATGTCACTTTACATGTATAGTACAGTGTGCCTGAACTACTGAGGATATTGAAGAAAAAAACATGTATAGAAAAGGTCTTTGACTTAAAGAAATTGATGTTCTAGCTAGAAAGTTAAACTAACAGATTGGCAGACCTGTAAACTGCCAAGATGCTTTGTTCTACAAAGGAGTCATTTTTGATTCTTCCTTCTCTCTTACTTTTCAAGCCCATTTAGTTTCTGGATTTTGTCAATTCTACCTCCATTTCCCATCTTTATCCTTTTAGCTGCACAGACTTTCCTACTGCATAGTTTACAACTGTCACTATGTCTCGTCTGTTTCACTGGGATGGACAGGGAATTTAAATGCTGAGCTTGGAGACACAAGGCAGAGCTAAATTGTCATTGCAGCTCTGCCATGTGCTAGCTATGGAACTCTGCACAAGTCGTTTCACTTCTTAAGGCTTCAGCTTGCTCAAGCATAAAAATGAGGCTTCTTGATCAGATCACCTGTACGACTATACATATATATATATATATATATATATATAGAGAGAGAGAGAGAGAGAGAGAGAGAGACAGAGACAGAGACAGAGACAGAGACAGAAAGACAGAGAGACAGAGAGACAGAGACAGAGAGAGACAGAGAGAGATAGAAACAGAGAGAGAGAGAGAGAGAGAGAGAGAAAGAGAGAGACAGAGAGACAGAGAGAGACAGGGACAGAGAGAGACAGAGACAGAGAGAAACAGAGAGATAGACAAAGACAGAGACAGAGAGAGAGAGACAGAGAGAAACAGACACACACACACAGAGAAAGAGAGAGAGAGAGAGAGAGAGAGAGAGAGAGAGAGAGAGAGAGAGAGAGAGAGAGAGAGAGAGAGAGAAAGGTGGCTATTTTCATATTGTCCTTTCCCTTTAGAGTATGATATCCTTGGAAGCAGACATTTCTTTGGTTCATTTTTGTACAGTGTTATAGTTATTATTTGTTTTGTATTGATGCCCCTCCTTTCTTTGCATCCCCAGCACTCAGCATAATGCTTGCAACATAGATGCTACTTAACAAAAGCTTGCAGACTTGATTTGACTTCATACCTTAAGCTCTATAATATGTGGAGTATGAAGTATTTGAGTATCAAAATTATATTTTTAAACAGTAAAATGTTTATTAGAGGGCTAATTAGGCATGAGTAAGAAAGATCTCATTGAATACCTGTATAATGTGCAAAGGTTACTAATTGCACAATTAAAACAGATCCAGGATCCCAAGAACATTGGGATTTGTACATTTCTTTTTTTTTTTTTAATTTTAAAAGCTTTTTATTTTCAAAACATATGACAGATAGTCTTCAACATTCACTCTTGCAAAACTCTATGTTCCAATTCTTTTTCTCCCTCCTTTCCCTTTACCCTGTCTCCCAGATGGAAAGCAATCCAGTATATGTTAAACATGTGCAATTCTTCTATACATATGTCATTACATTCTTAGGACATCCTTGTTCTTCATCTCTCCCTTCCCAATCCATCTTTCCTTGTTTCTATTATTCATATATAATATGCATAATAAGCACTCAAAGAATGTTTTGAATTGGATTGCAATGGAATGAACTTCAGAGAAGGGAGGTTAAAAAGGCTCAAAATTGATAGAAATGGACTTTTATTGGACCTAGGATTTGGAGAATTTAGGAAGAAAATCAAAGCCCTTCAAGATTGTGTTGATCATGTACAAAGACACAGAAATTGAGACAAAATTGGAATTTTATACAATCAAGTGTGGTTTCAGACAGTGGGAGTAGCCTATTTTGGTTAAGGTTGGACAGTGGGAGCAGCCTATTTTGGTTAAGGTTGGACAGGGGGAGCAGCCTATTTTGGTTAAGGTTGGACAGTGGGAACAGCCTATTTTGATTAAGGTAGAGAGGTCATATTACACAGTAACAGAAATTAAAGTTGGTCAAGTGGGGATGGCCTCTGAAGGGTCTTGGACCCTAATCAAGTATTTGGCTGCATTGAGAAACCAGTTGTTCCCCTTCATTTGAAGTCTTCAGCAAGCAGAAGCTGAATGACTGCCACTGACCATGTTGCAGAAAGTCTCCTCTGACTTTAGATGTCTTCTGATATCTCATCAATGAGTCTACGACCCAATAAGCAATAGAAAACTATTGTACATTTTTAGCATGAATTGTGTTATCCCAGATTCTTTGGAAACTTCTCAAGCAACAAAGGATTCCCAAATATCCTCTGGACACTGAATTCCTCTTTTAGCAGGCACACTGGGGCAAATGACGAATTCTCTGATCTTTACTTTCTTGAAATAAAGGCTAATAGCACGTTACTTTTGTTCAATTATGTCCAATACCCTGGTAGGTATTGTTTTAGTACAGAGCTAACAAAATTCTCTCATGAGCCAGCAAGTTAATTAGTAGCTTTCTCCTGTGTTATTATATTGCACAGAAAAAAACCCAGAAGCAACTTATTTTTGTGCTTCAGACCTTTTCCAGCTCTGAGAAGCGGTATCATTAAAGACTCCCAGTTTTGGCTTGTGGGAGGTGGGGATGGGGAGCCATCCTCATCATGCTCTGACTTTGTACTAATAGTGGGAATTCAGTAATTATTATTTGATGATGTCCTGGATGCTCGTTAGAGTCTCTGGGAGCTTTGTGGAAAGTTGTTGCTGGGAAACAGCTGAGATGATGAATGTTTTTTAAAAATATATGACGGCTCCCTTTCCTAATTGTCTATTAGTGCCATGTTTTCCCTGTGGAGGAAAGGAGAAATTTTAACTTAGTCTATATGTGAGCCCCTGTGTCAGAAGTAGTTTGGATGCAGCCCTGGATGTGCCCACTCCTTCCCTTTAACCTTCATCCTCTCTCCTAATCTAGAAGAAATCTATTAGACGCTCCTTCAGCTGGTCTTCTTTTAGTTTTTCCCCAATACTTCCATATATCCTCTCCTCATTAGCACATAGCTTGTTATTCTACAGTTTCACACAGAGAGAGCAAGCAAATCAAATGAGACTTAGGCACTAAACCGGAGCCAAGTTTATAAACCACAGGTGAGTTTATAACCCTAGTAATTTTGAAATACACTTGTTCCCTGTTTACAAAATATTGGATCTGACTCATTAAGACATAGCTTCATAGTTCTTCTTGGGGGGAAAAGGACAGTCTTAAACAGAATTTTATAAGTTCTGAACTGCTCATGTGTAAAAACAAGTTTACTGGAATATTAAGCATCCTAGGAAGCTGACTTCCACAGGTTTCTTAAATTTATTTTTCTTTTTGCTTACTAGAATATAAAGAACATGGGTTATATCTTGTTTCCCCAACTAGGTCCCCAGCTCCTGGTGAGTAGAGAATATTTCTCAAATGCTTTTTATATCCCCAAAGTATATCTCTGAGTGTGTTGTACTCACGGTCAATAACAAGTGAACAAATTTTTATTTATCACTTGCCATATACTGGAGATAAAAAGATAAAAACAAATGGTCCATGTTTTCAAGGAAATTATTCAAAAAGAACATGCAAATAGGTAAATATTTACAAAATACAAAGCAAATAACCAGCCTACCAAAAGAAATGAAAGAACCTATTCTGTGTGACAGCATGTTAGGGATAGAGAAGCAGAAAAGAAATAACTTCTTCCCTATTTTAAATAAATTCCATAATAATGGTTGATTCAGTATAGAAAATAAATTCTATATAAATAACTAATAAATCATTTTAAATTATCTGTTAAGGGTAGGTAAGTGATCTAGTGAAAAGAGCACTGAATCTGAAGTCAAGAGCACCCAGTTTCAAATCTGGCCTCAGATACTTGACACTACTAGTTGTATGACCCTGGGGGAAGAAAGTCACAAACAAACAAACAACAACAACAACAACAACAAACAACTATTAAGCCCTATTTGTTATTTACTGCAGAAATCACTGATAATTTAAAAACACAAAGAAATCAGGCTGTCATTGAGGAGTTGACCTTCTAATCCATGAGAAAAGAAAGTATACCTACGCTAAATGAATGGCCCATGTCAAAAAGCAGACTTGCTGATTCCAAATCATATATTTGACAGCTCGTACCATGTGGTTTCCCCAATATGTATCCAAGAAATAATCTCTTCTAAAATATATCCAAAACTTGGTCAGCCGATCTTTACTTTGAAGATTTTCACACAGGAACAACCCCTATTTCCCAACTTAGGGTAGTTGTAATTGCTAAGAAAATTACTCTAAAATTAAACCAACATCTGCTTTCTGACCACTTCTACTAATTTCACCATTTCTGAGCTGTTAGAAATAAAAGATTTCTAATCCTTTGGTCATCTGATAAAACCTGGAAGATGTGAAGGCAGACAACATAGTGATAGATCTGGGATCCAGATTCAAATGGAAGTCCTTTGACCTTGGACTTGTCAATGTTCTTTACTATAAATCCAAATATGTGGTTTGTGGATGAAAATGTCTTGCCTTTCAATGTAGAATGAGTTTAGTTTTATGTATAATAAATGCATTTCATTATGGTTTTTGTGCCCCAAATACCTCAATCTGTCTGATACATAGTGAAGCTCACATGTATGTATATACATATATATATATATATATATATATATATATATATATATATATATATATACACACATACATTCACATATATAAGTATATAATATATATATACTTATATGTATACATACCTACATATATATGCATATATATATGAACACACATGTAAATTTATATTTATGTGTATGCCATGCACATGCGTGTATATACATATGTATTATACATATATGCATATATATGCTGGGAATATCAGAAAGAACTTTATACAAAAGAAGATGGTGCTTGGACTGTATCTAGGAAGAAATTTACTTTATAGAGGAGAGATCAGGATACATGGAGATTTGTGAAGACCTCGTTAGCACCTTGGATACCTGAGAATCAGCTAGAGTCAGGATAAGCAAAAGTCCTTGATCTTTATTCTTGGTCTATTGGGGTAGCTGTCAGGAGAATGGACATAGGAATCTCCGCACCATCTTTCTCTCTCTCTTCACAACCAAAAAGTCACTCCTTGCTTGTCTTGCTCCAATCTCTAATCCTTTTATAATTCTCTCTAAACACCAACAGATTGAACCAGCACAGAGTAGTGGGCCAGGCCATTCTCCATAATGTATTTTCCAATTGGAAATTAGCCTTAAGTCCTTGGTTGACCAAACTTAACGCAGTTTTAGCCCTTTACAGAGATTGTCATATGCAAAGGCATAGAGATGATTAATTGAATGCTAGATATGATGTACACAGAGAAAGAGAGTTTGATTAAGCATGGAATGTAGGGGTAGGAGTTATTCCCAAAGAAGTTGAAAATATAGGTTGGAGGGGCAGCCAGGTGGCGCAGTGGATAGAACACCAGCCTTGAATTCAGGAGGACCTGAGTTCAAATCTGGTCTCAGACACTTAACACTTCCTAGCTGTGTGACCCTGGGCAAGTCACTTAACCCCAGCCTCAACAACAACAAAAAAATAGATAGATAGATAGATAGATAGATAGATAGATAGATAGATAGATAGATATAGGTTGGAGTCAGTTCAAAAGGGATATTAAAAATAAATAGAAACGTTTATATTTTACCCTCGACTCAGTAGGATTATAAGAGATCAAATACAGAAAGTACATGATTTGAGTTCTGCTTAAAGAATCTTGCTTTTGGAAAATTATGTAAAATACACTAGGATAGGGAAATATGAGATGGGAAAATCTATTAGGAGACTATTTCAATTAATTGGGTGAAAATGATGATGGAGGCAACTGTTTGGTTGAACAGAAGGAGTTGTATATGAGAAATATGAAGGAAAATAACATTTGGACATTGATTGAATATGTTGGGAGAAAAGAGAGGAAAGATTTGAAGGTGGGGAATAATTGAGGATTCCATCCGCCCAAGAAGACAGGAGGGGAAAGGATCAAACAGACACAGAGAGGTTGACCTCAGCAAGAAGAATAAATTCTTTATCAGAAACTGAGGGACTCTAGAGTGGAAAATGAAAATCCACTGCCATTCCATGACTTTTTTTTTTCCCTGAAAGGGTGAAGAAAGAAGGGAATAGCTGAATCAGCATCTACTTTCATTCTTGAACTATTTGGCAGAGTTGAATGGCGAAATTCAAGTTCATATTAAAGTTTAACTCTGGATACTGGCAAGTAGGTATTTTTCCAAAGTCTGCCCCTTGATGCTTTATAGTGTTTTCCTCATTAGCCTGGATCCCACTCTCTTTTTAATGGTGGCCTTTCCCCTGACTTAGAAAGGCTGACGCTTTTCAAGAGGCTGCTCAGTCCCCTATGCCGCTCAGTCCTTCCCCTAATTGAGATAGTACAAACAGTCCATCCAACTGTGAAGATGACAGGTTGACATTTCTGTGAGTTCTTGTTTGAGAATTGGGGACCAAAATCTACAAGAAAACCAACCAATGCATGAGGCTTTTAGACTCAGCTGGAGTTGAATAAGTTCCCTGTTGAAACGACAAGCTCGTAATAGTGTTGGCTGGTAGTGAAGGCTCTGTTCCCATTTCTCTGGCTGCCCATCTCATACAACCACAGAGGTGGAAAGCTTTGAAAAGCTAGAGAGATCATCTTGTCTAACCTACTCCTTTTATAGGGGAGGATACTGAGGTTCAAAGTAGTTGTATGATTTAGCCAAATCACACAGAAGGAATCCAAAGAAGAATTAGAACCCAGCACCTCTGAGTATAAATTCAGACATTTTCCTTTCTTTCTTTTTTTTTTTCCTTTCTTTCCTTCCCAAAATAATGCTTGCACATAGCTGTGGTGAGGAAAACATTTTAAAAATTGGAATATGCTCCAGAAAGGAAAATTATCCTCATTTATTTATATTGAGTGTGGAAATTTCTATGTAAGATTTTCAGTGAGTTTTGAGATAAAACAACCTCTTGACCTATCTCACTCCTTTGGTTTAACTTCTTGGAATCACTAATGTCATTTACGGACCTGCCCAGGTAACACCAGTTATGGGAAGTCTTTCCTGATCCATCCTCTGCTGCTCTTTCCTTCCTCAAACATTCTCTATATTGTCTATTATTTGTCTATTTAATTGTACACTCGCTCATAGAATATCAGATATCTGTGAGCAAAGACTATTATATTTCTTGTTTTCATTGTTTCCTCACAATTAGTACAGTATCTTGCATAGAGTAGACGCTTTATAAATGTTTGCTAGATTGGACTGGTCTGACTATGACTAAATTGGACAATCTGTCTCAGTGCCTGTATTGTGATATAAAGCTCACAGTAGGCCGTCTTTTCGTATTGCTCATCTTTTTGTTGTCATGGTATCCAGAAATTGTTAGATTTTCATGAACCTGTCTTTTTCTTTTCTTCCTAAAGTAAAGCTTAAATTCTAGTCAGATTATTAGTTACAATTTTTGTTATTTTATTTTGTTTTGTTTTGTTTTTGGTGAGGCAATTGGAGTTAAGTGACTTGCCCGGGGTCACACAGTAACTGAGGTCAGATTTGAATTCAGGTCCTCCTGACTCCAGAGCAGGTGTTTTATCCACTGTGCCAACCAGTTGCCATGTATCAAATTTTAAATCTTCTTTATTTCCTCTGAGACTTAGAGATGTTATCAGATTTGTATCAGAAGTATAATTTTCCTTGTTTACCTCATTTTATTGATAAATTACTGGTTAGTTTTCTTGAAAACAATAGTGCCTAAAAAATCAGCCTTAGAATAGGATATAAATAAATTTACACTCATTTGTGATAGGTCTATTTTAAAAGATCACTGTGAAAAACTTCAATGGAGGTATATTATTTTGTTAAACAAAATGAGGTGTGATCCCCTCAATATTGGCCACCATATAATGGTAAAGACCATAAGCTATTCTTGATGTCATACAATTTGGATTTTATATCTTATCATGTGGAATTTTAGATTTAAAGTGGGAAGGGAAATCATACGCCATTGAGTTCAATCTGCTTGTTCAACAGATGAGCAAAATAAGGACTGGGGAGCCAAAGTGATTTGTCCAATGTCAAAAAGCTACTAAATATCTGAGGTAGGACTCAAATTCAGGTGCCTGCCTCCAAAAAAAATTGTAATGATCTTATAGAGCACTGATGATGATCCCTTCATTGTACAATTGAAAGAACCAATGAAAAAAGAATTACTCAAGATCACACATTTCACTTTGGTGCAATATAATAGTGTCTCAGTTGGAACTTGGAAGATCTCAAGGTTCTTTTCAACTCTCTATTCAGTATCAGATAATCAATTACAAATCAATATCTAAGTATCAATAGTATCACTAAGCAAGACAACTCATATTATATTTATCAATGTTATCTGGTTTTCCACAAATGTTTTGTTAAAAATTAATTTTAAAAATAGGCAACAGCATTACATATATATATATATGTAATGCTGTTGCCTATTTTTAAAATTAATTTTTAACAAAATATTTGTGTGTATATACATGTATATATGTATATATACATGTATATACACACAAATACAAACATATAATGCATATATATCTATATAGATGATGCAATATGTTTAATATGTTAGTATATTTATATACTATAATAATATTTATATAATAATATATAATAGATTTAACAATGCTATTTGTTTTTTCACAAGGTTAAAAGGTTTAAAAATAACTTTAAAAATAAATAGCAAATATATCTATATACATAGACATACATTCATATATGTATTTATTTATGCATATGTAAGTGCTATATATAATATGTGATACACATAAATATATACATATATGTGTATATATACATATATATATATATATATATATCATATTTTATATTCAATTTTTCACTCAATCACTTAGGGAGGACTTTGTGGAGAGAATCCAGAGAAGAATAACCCAGATAGTAATGGATAATAGGTTTGAACATCAATTAGAGGAATTACGGGAGTTTTGTCAGTGACATGAAAACAGAGGAGTAATATTATACCAGTCTGAAAGTATTTGAAATCAATCTCTTCTGCTTTTCTGAAAAGGGCTACACTAGGAGCAATAAGTGGAAACTAGAAAAGGGTTCTATTTAAACTTTATGTAAAGAGAAATTCACTAAAAATGAGAATTGTCCAAAAAATGGAATGGGCTCCCATAGCCAAGTTTGAAGTACCTGTCAATGGGGATCTTCAAACTGTAGCCAGTTAATCACTTCTCAAGGGTGTTGTTGAAGGAATACTTGAAGTATGTACTGGACATAAATGTTTCTGAGGATCCTTCTACCTCTGAGATCTTTTGAAGTTGACCTATTCTGGGCACAAGAATAATACAAAGGAGAAATTTAATCATGATCGTCCTTTCTCAAATACTCCCCTAAATGAGCTGTGTTGGTTCATAAATCTACCCTGACCTGAAGCTACTCTTGCATTTTATTAGAAGATATTTCTGGAGGCAGAATCCTGTGCAGTGCCTTAATAAGAGAAGCAACCTTCTATATTGAAAGTCTAAGCTATTCTTTCTGAGAAACAAGGAACAATCAGTATAAAAGAAAGAAAGGAAAAAAAAAACAGATTCTCTGGATTTATTCTTCATTCTCATTGCACCTGCCAGGCATATTTCTTCTTCATGCCTTTTCCAGTCTGGGCGGTCAGTTAATATATATTCAGTACCTACTGTGTGCCAAGCATTGTGCTAACTGCTAGGAATACAAGAAAAGACAAAAGACAGTCCCTGCTCTTATACAGCTCTATAATATCAGTATAGCCTCATTTTTTCTGAAAGTATTTATAATTAACTCATTCAATTTTACACTGTCTTCCTTCTCCCAGAATCCCTTGCCTGAGTAGTCTTTTTTTTTTCCTCTTTTAATTTCATTCTTTTTTTTAATTTAGAAAAAAATTATTCTGAACTGAAGCTTTTCTGTTACATGGCAGGGGGGAAGATGATTGCACATAAAATGGAAAATCTATTATATACAACTTGTTATTCCTTTTAAATATATAATAAAGTTATTATGCAAGTTTCATTTTTCTCCTTTTTTTTTTCTTCTCTCTGTTCTTGCCCTAGAAATGAATACCATGCACAAATCTCTCTCTGTTTCTGTCTATCACTATGTTTGTCTCTCTGTTGCTCTCTCTAGCTCCCTCTCTTTCTCTTTCTCACTCTGTGTCTGTGTCTGTCTGTGTCTGTCTCTGTCTGTCTCTCTCTCTCTCTCTCTCTCTCTCTCTCTCTATATATATATATATATATATATATATATATATATATATATATACATATATATGTGTGTGTTTGTTTTGTTTGTGTGTGTGAAAACCCATCCCACTTATTGATTGATCTATTTCTATTTCTCAGTTTTTCCTCTAGATGTATATAGCATCTTCCCTCATATGTCCTCTGAAGTTAATTTGGATATATATAATAGTCAAAATGATTTATTCACTTAAAGATGTTACTATATGCAATACTCTTGGATCTTCTATTTTGCTCTTGATTATTTTGTGCAACTTTATCCATGTTTTTGTTGTTGTTGTTGTTGTTGTTTTGTTTTGTTTTTGTTTTGTTTTGTTTTTAGCATCATTGCTGTAAATTCTGAGCTAGCTCCCTAGAGACCTCAGGATCAACCAGAGTCAGGATAAGCAAAACTCCTTGGTCTTTAGGGGGAGAAGTGAAGGTGATGGACAAAACTGTCCCAAACTCTCCATCAACCTCCCTTCTCCTGGTCCTCCTGCAAACTGAGTCTGGCTCTTCTCACACCACCCTCTAATCCCTCCTATGGTTATTTGTATACATCAAAACATCAATCCAGCACAGAATAGTGAGAAGGACTATTTTTCCAAACATATGCTAATAGTCATTGCCCAATAGGTAATTAGCTGTAAATGCTCAGTTGTCTGATTCAAGCGCATCTTTAAGAGTTTCAGCCCTTTACACACTGTGCTCATAGTTTCATTCCCCAACTTTAATTATACTCATTGGTCTTTCCTGGATTCCTACAAAACAACTCAGATACTGCCTCCCAGCTAAAACGACTTTATCTTTCAGATGCCAGTGCCTTCTTTTCACAACTATCATGTATTTCTTCTATATATATCCCTTATGAACTTATATGCCTTCATATCTCCAAGTTAACATGAAAGTTCTTTGAGGGCAAGGGCTATTCCAATTTTTTTTTTAAACTCAAAATTCTTAGCATAGTATCTGGCATATAGTAGGTAACTGATAAATATTAGCTAATTTATTTTTATTTATTAGCTAATGATCTATTCCTATTCAATATCCTATTTATTTATTAGCTAATGATCTATTCCTATTCAATATCCTATGTATTTATTAGCTAATGATCTATTCCTATTCAATATCCTATTTATTTATTAGTTAATGATCTATTCCTATTCAATATCCTATGTATTTATTAGCTAATGATCTATTCCTATTCAATATCCTATTTATTTATTAGTTAATGATCTATTCCTATTCAATATCCTATGTATTTATTAGCTAATGATCTATTCCTATTCAATAACCTATGTATTTATTAGCTAATGATCTATTCCTATTCAATATCCTATTTATTTATTAGTTAATGATCTATTCCTATTCAATATCCTATGTATTTATTAGCTAATGATCTATTCCTATTCAATATCCTATGTATTTATTAGCTAATGATCTATTCCTATTCAATATCCTATGTATTTATTAGCTAATGATCTATTCCTATTCAATATCCTATTTATTTATTAGCTAATGATCTATTTCTATTCAATATCCTATTTATTTATTAGCTAATGATCTATTCCTATTCAATATCCTATGTATTTATTAGCTAATGATCTATTCCTATTCAATATCCTATTTATTTATTAGCCAATGATCTATTCCTATTCAATATCCTATGTATTTATTAGCTAATGATCTATTCCTATTCAATATCCTATGTATTTATTAGCTAATGATCTATTCCTATTCAATATCCTATTTATTTATTAGCTAATGATCTATTCCTATTCAATATCCTATTTATTTATTAGCTAATGATCTATTTCTATTCAATATCCTATTTATTTATTAGTTAATGATCTATTCCTATTCAATATCCTATGTATTTATTAGCTAATGATCTATTCCTATTCAATATCCTATTTATTTATTAGCTAATGATCTATTCCTATTCAATATCCTATGTATTTATTAGCTAATGATCTATTCCTATTCAATATCCTATTTATTTATTAGCTAATGATCTATTCCTATTCAATATCCTATGTATTTATTAGCCAATGATCTATTCCTATTCAATATCCTATGTATTTATTAGCTAATGATCTATTCCTATTCAATATCCTATGTATTTATTAGCTAATGATCTATTCCTATTCAATATCCTATTTATTTATTAGCTAATGATCTATTCCTATTCAATATCCTATTTATTTATTAGCTAATGATCTATTTCTATTCAATATCCTATTTATTTATTAGTTAATGATCTATTCCTATTCAATATCCTATGTATTTATTAGCTAATGATCTATTCCTATTCAATATCCTATTTATTTATTAGCTAATGATCTATTCCTATTCAATATCCTATGTATTTATTAGCTAATGATCTATTCCTATTCAATATCCTATTTATTTATTAGCTAATGATCTATTCCTATTCAATATCCTATTTATGTATTAGCTAATGATCTATTTCTATTCAATATCCTATGTATTTATTAGCTAATGATCTATTCCTATTCAATATCCTATGTAATTATTAGCTAATGATCTATTCCTATTCAATATCCTATGTATTTATTAGCTAATGATCTATTCCTATTCAATATCCTATTTATTTATTAGCTAATGATCTATTTCTATTCAATATCCTATGTATTTATTAGCTAATGATCTATTCCTATTCAATATCCTATTTATTTATTAGTTAATGATCTATTCCTATTCAATATCCTATGTATTTATTAGCTA